>NC_035447.2:99767529-100067529 GCF_002127325.2 Helianthus annuus | reverse complement strand
TTATGCCTAGTGGAGATGGATAATTAGATATGATCGGGTGGTTCCACTGGTGACACGATGATACTCCAGTGGTCCGGCAGTGATCCAAATTTGCCGTCCAAAAAAAATATAGTATTTACAGAAATACACTATAATTTTGAATGATTAAACAAAACACTTTGTTCACCAACAAATAAAAAGGTTTTTGAATATTTATGATGCTAATTTGAACACACACATATGTAATATACACACATGCATACGTGTTTTTACCCACGCGTGTTTTTACAGGGTATTCTAATTCTAAGTTGGTTTTTTTTTCGAACGACAACTTTTATTAACCATATACACCAAAAACCCCCTAGGAGCTAGGGAGCCGGAGCAAAACAACAGAAACAGCCCCCAGATTACACTATAGCTTTGTGAACATTATATATTTGTAGAGGTGATTGATGCATCATATTTTTTAGGTATATGTATTTTACCATTCTAACGTTTAATTACCAACTAACCTTTGGGCTATATGCTAGGAGTAAAATAACTATATAAATTAAATTTGATATTTTATGACAAAAAGGCATGTGTGAGTGTGTATTTGATTATGTGAGAATCTCCTAGATCGAAATGGTGAATATATGTCGTTTGTACGTCCATACCATCTGTAAATCTTTTATAACCCTCTAAGCACATGAGCATGGTACGTTGTAGGGAACTTCTAATCATTGAAGACAACCTATAGTCTCATCATAATTACCACACACACATATTATAACTTACGGTTCTAGTTACTTGAGTCTAATACTTGTAAAATTATTTTGTAATGAATACTAACAAAATCCAAAAATTTTAAAGAAAAATATTTCTAAAATACTGATCCACTGTGATCACCAATCTAATGGAATCCCCAAAATAGGGGAAACGAGTTTTAAATATTTGTCATTGATCTGTCATAAATAAGCAAGAGATCTCCTACAATGGTTTAAAATTTAATTTTTCTTTTTGTAAAATCTAATGGAACCAAAACAAGAACAAAAACTAACTTTTAATTTTATTTTTCACTAAGTACCATCGGTGATCTATCGATGAAACAATCATTGGTGATAAGTCGATGAAATTACATCAATGATCCTTTAGCGAGTCCTCCATCAGTGAAGCTATTATCGTTGATTCATCGGTAAAATCTACCTATCAAATCTGTACATACGACCATATTTTCGACGTATTTTTTCACTGACAAATTCAAATTTACCGGTAGATTAGTGACACAATATTAGCCGGTGGATTAGAGAGGGATTAGCAGTGGATTAAGAACAAGTTATATATATTGTTGTTGAAAGTTCACTTATTTATAGTGCATATGTCTTGATTTTTTTTAACTACAAAATAAGAGATTTTGTATTAATAAATATTAAGTTTATTAATATTTTTCAATGATCACGTTACAATAATAAAGTTACTTTAGCTTAACTAAATGAAAATATAAGGTAAGTGTCTATCAAAGTCTCTTTCATACAAAGAAGAGATATTTTCATTAACTTTAATAAATACATGAAGGTCAGATTCTAAGATAAGTAACCTCATGACATGAAGTTTTATATGATCTACCGACTAACATAATTATACTCTTTAACTATAAACCTACATTTCTTTGTTTAAATAGGAACCAACCACTTAATCTAACCTTATATATCTAATATATTTTGGTTTCTCACAATGGATGGGAATACAATATAGTAGTGTCTTTCAAAGTCTCTTTCATGTAAGAAATTGAAACAAAAGAATTGGACCCCTAGATAGCAACCACCATGATGAGATTATTGGGACTTTGGGACCATAATGTCCACACACTTTAAGTAACCACCAATATTATTATGTTTATTACATTAAAATATATTGAATTAATTTAATTAATAAGTTAGTTAGTTTTTATTGAGATTTTATATGATTGTTTATAAATATCTCATTTCTGTTTGAAAATAATATATTTATTTTTAATAAAACTGAAAAAAAAAACTCAATGAACTTATTTGTTCAATTACAAGATATATATTACTGATTGAAATCTATATTAGTAACTCTAAATACTATATAGAAGTAATTTAATAATCTAAATTGTTAAAAGAAAATCATTATTATATTATATGAAATAAATATGTTACAATTTCTTCTTTACAAAATGAAATGATTAAAAGAGAAGCATAATTGAAATTTGAAACCAGTACCCTTGGTGGGGTTATACTTTCACAAACAAATCATTCCAAAAATAATATAAGATAAATCAAATTGTACAATTAAAATTAATCAGATATTCCGAAAAAAAAAAAAGCAAACAGATAAGATACCTGTGTTACGATGGATGTCGTTATATGGAGGGTACACACACATATACACGTACAAAATAAAAATAAAAATCAATATAATTCTTTTATATTCGTTTCAATTGTTATATCGATGTCAATTTAATAGTGTAACTATAAGAAAATGACTATATATGTTTAGTATCTATGTTAACAAAGAAATCCTTATCATACTACCAATAGACTCTTCGGCCCCTCTTTAAAATTAGCTGACTCTAACAAAACTTATAAATATATAAAAAGTTGATGTTATTTATTAACGAAATTGGATATTTTAGAAGATATTGTAGAACATAAAATAAACATAAACACATGGATAATAATAATAATAATAATATATTGTCACTAGCCAAGTATGACAAAAATGTCAAAAACGTTTTTGGTTTTGTGCTCTAGTTTTATTGAAGATTCACATGGAAAGGAACCTTCCCCTTATTCATATAATAAGTTCAATAAGTTGTTTTTTGTTTGGATGGTTTTGCTTGGAATCTTAGTTAATGATTTGTTTAGCGTGTTTTAGTTTTTATTAATCGACATATCAAATCATAAGTGACACACAACCGAACAAAATTTAGATTATTATTGTTATCATACTAATAGTTATGATTAAAAAACGTTAAATGTCATAAAAAACTAGATTATCACTAGATAAAAGTTTATTTTTTTATTAAAACAGTTTAACGTTTTCTTCTATGTGAGAAAGTATTTGACATGAACATCATCATTGTTTTAGGATTATTGGATTTTATCACTCCAAACTATCGGCTATTGGTTGCTGTCATCACGTCGTTAACTGATCACTCACTTTTGATCCTGTTACTATACTTTTGGGGGTGTCATAGGGATCTTAGGAAAGGTTAATTTAGGGATCTTAGGAAACTCCCAAAAGTATAGTATCATGATCAAAAGTCAGTGATTAGTTAACGAGGTGGTGAAAAAACACACTAAGTGTTAAGTTAGGGGGTGATAGGCGTCAAAGTGATAGTTAGGGGTGACAACGGCCAATAGCCAATAGTTAGAGATGATAAAATCCAATAACCCTTGTTTTAGTCATTATACTACTAGAAACAAGGCGATTTCCGACCAAAACAAGGTGCTAAAAAATTTTGCAACCAAATCTGAGTTGGTTGTTAGTTTTGCGGATGTTTTGATTTCGTTCGCAAATTAGTCGCTAAATTTTGCGACTTTATATTATGGTTGCAATTTCGGCCTCAATTATCTAATTTTCTAGTAGTAATAGTTATGCATGTTAATATACTTTGTTTGTTCTTTTACCATGAATATTTTTAAAATTTATACTCTTTTCATACATACACTAAATAAGATCTAAATCCATGAACTAGGTGGCAAGAAAAGTGGATCACTTGAAGTAGTTCACAAACATGGACCATGTTCAAAGTTCACTAAAGACACGGTTAAACCTTTGACCGTCGAAGAAATCTTCACCCATGATCAGTCAAGAGTTGACTCAATCAGGGCTAAGTTAGCCACCAACCCATTAAACAAAGACACACTCGGCTCCAAGACCACTCTCCCCGCAAAGTCCGGTAGCACCATTGGATCCGGTAACTACATTGTGACCGTTGGATTAGGCACCCCTAAAAAAGACCTTTCACTCATTTTTGACACCGGGAGTGACTTAACATGGACTCAATGTCAACCATGTGCACGGTCATGTTATAGTCAACAAGAACCCATATTTGCACCCTCCATGTCAACCACATACACCAACATTTCATGCTCATCAAACTACTGCTCTGACCTCATGTCCGCCACCGGTAACACACCCGGTTGCAGCTCGTCTACATGCGTATACGGTATCCAATACGGCGATCAATCGTTCTCGGTCGGATTCTTTGGAAAAGAGAAACTTACACTAACTTCAAAAGATGTAGTTGATGGTTTCTTTTTTGGGTGTGGTCAAAACAACCAAGGACTCTTTGGTGGGGCTGCCGGGTTGATAGGGTTAGGTCGCGATAAACTATCGATTGTGTCGCAAACCGCAAACAAATATGGGAAGGTTTTCGCGTATTGTCTCCCGTCGAGGACAAGCTCGACGGGATACTTAACATTTGGAAGTGGAGGAGTTGGTAGTAATGTTAAGTATACTCCACTCTCGACCTCGCAAAACTCGTTCTACGGTCTTGATCTATTAGGCATGTCCGTTGGTGGAACCAAACTACCAATAAGTTCAACTGTGTTTCAAACATCTGGTATGATCATTGATTCGGGGACGGTCATTACACGACTCCCTCCTACTGCGTACTCGGCTCTAAGCAAGACGTTTAGAGCGCAAATGACCAAGTACCCGTTAACGAAAGCGTTGTCTATACTTGATACATGCTATGATCTAAGTAATTTTACCACAATTACAATACCAAAAATAACAATGTTTTGGGGTGGGAATACAAATGTGGATATTGCACCACAAGGGACACTTTATGCAAATGGTGTTCAACAAGTGTGCTTAGCTTTTGCTCCAAATGGGGATGATTCTGACATTGGTATATTTGGGAATGTTCAACAGAAGTCAATAGCAGTTGTTTATGATGTGACTGGAGGAAAAGTAGGGTTTGCTCCAGGAGGGTGTGCTTGAATTAACACAAGTAAAGAAATGGGTTAAAGACTCAATATAGTACAAAAAAAAATTGTTGGAATAAGGTGTAGATGTGGGTGGTCTTGATTACCTATGTTTGATATTGGGATTTATGAAACTAAATGTAAATTGATTGCTTTTGAATCAAGGTATATTTGAAAGTTGTAAAACTTGTTCATATTGAAAGAATGTAAACCCTGAAAATGTATTGTTATAGTAACTTGTTGATTTGTAACTACCGGACACTAGTATTAAATTTCACAAAGATGAACCACTATGAACCATCGGTAGTGCTCTAGTGGTGGTCACAAGTATTTAAGTTCCACCTATGGTAGGCCCAGGTGAGTTTTTCGCTCCAGGTCTCAAGTTTGAGTCTGGGTGATACGGGTTTCTTATTGAGGGGTTTAAATTGGGGATCTATCGTGCAAGGGTGCTCTCTAGCACGGACCCTATTAAGACAACGTATGCTAGACCTCTCGACATTCGCGAATAATTCACACCTTTCAAAAAAAAATTAAAATGTCAGATCCATAATCAATAATAAGTATGGAGGTTATAAATGCACAACACTCACTAATTTAGCATTTAGCAACCAATATATTTAGGATTATGAAAGTAGTTAAACACAAAGTTTGATTCCAATCAGTCTAATTGACACAAAATTCAGCATTCATACAAAAAAAATGATGATTTATCATTTTACCACACATTTTAGATGTGTACTATTGTTTTATAACACTACGTAATGTGATTCCCCACCATTAAAACACTACATCTTGGCAACTTCTCAAAATCCAAAAACATGTGATCCAATGAACACATCCATTTCTTCATTTTGGCGCATATGCACATTTCTATCAAAACTACTAAATTTGTTAAAGATTAATTCTACTAATCTTAATTAATGCAAAACTCCCTAAGCATAGATATATTCCTCAAATGTGTCCAAAGATTATACTTGTATGACCCGTCTACATCGTTAGAAATCGTTTTCAACAAATTTACTAAAAGATTTCCAATGCATTTTCGACAAAATACTAGTGTCAGAAATTCTACGACTTTCCTACGCATTTTCCAACTTATTATTAGGATTAAGCTTGTTACTATTAATAATAATATTGTTTATTTACGATGAAACTTTTATATTTTTATTATTATTATCGTTATCATTTTTTTTTATTTTTAGTTTTGTTACGCGTTTTTGGCACACTCATTTCCGACGTATTCCTGACAATCTTTTCAAGCGAAAACACTTTAAGAATAAAGATAATATTTTTAAATATTCTACCATTTTTGGCTGAACATTCTGAAAATATTTACAGGCGAACATTAAATTTCATAACAAAATGATTTTGACGCATTTCTGACAAAACAATTAAAGTTAGTTAATGGGTTTTCGTTGGGGAAATGCGTCACAAAATAAGAAAAATTATTTGATAATAGTAAAATTGATCAAGTTAATACTTTTAAAAAATTATTTCCTATACATTTATACATGTAGAAGTAAATAAAATCAACCTCAATCATTATTGAGGGATGAGACCATGTATTTATAATAAAGGATTACAAGGGTTTCCTACAATTGAGGAGAACCATAATAACAAGGAAATAAAGTAATTAAAAACTATTACAATATCTACAAATCGTTTCCATTAATACCCCCTTCAATCGAAACGGTGGCGGTCCAAGACGAAGCATTTTACGGAAGACTCTTCAATCGAAATATGTCAGCCACCTGAAGATTGGTTGGAACAAATTTGGTGTAAAGCTTGCCAGAGCTGACCAACTCCCGAATGAAGTGATAATCCAGATCAATATGTTTGGCACGTTTGTGAGAAACTGGATTTTGAGTCATGAACAAAGCACTTTTATTGTCACAAAGCAATGTTGGACGGTCAGGAGGAAGAGCATGCAATTCTTGGAGAAGATGAGTAACCCAAACAAGTTCGGCAGCAGTGTTGGCCATAGCACGATATTCAGATTCACAACTGGACCTAGAGACAGTAGGCTGCTTCTTAGCACTCCAAGAAACTAAATTGCCTCCCAGAAAAATGGAGTAACCATAGGTAGAGTGTCGTGTATCAAGACAGCGAGCCCAGTCGGCATCAGAGTAACCGACAACGGATGGAGGATGAGGACGAGAGTAGGTGAGCCCAAAAGAGATCGTCCCTTTGACATAACGAAGAAGGCGCTTGACAGCTTGAAAATGATCAAGAGTCGGATGATGCAAAAATTGTGAAAGTTGGTTAACTGCATAGGACAAATCAGGCCTTGTGATTGTCAAGTATTGCAAAGCTCCCACCAAGGAGCGATAGAGAGTAGGATCAGGGTGAGCCACACCATCAGCCGAGAAAGATTCAAGTGGTGAAAGTGGCGTAGCGGCTGGTTTGGAATCATACATATGTGCCCGAAGAGGGATATCTTTAGCATACTTAGCTTGAGTGAGAAACAAACCCGTGGTAGTGTAAACAACTTCTAAGCCCAAAAAATAATTAAGATCCCCAAGATCTTTAATCGCAAATTCTCGATGAAGATGAGAAATAAAGAGATTGATAACCGATTCGTCATTACCGGTTAGAATAAGGTCGTCCACATAAACAAGAAGATACATGACATGAGAATCCTTTCGAAGAACAAATAGAGATGTATCCGCACGACTACATGTAAATCCGTAAGCGAGAAGAAACGTGCTCAAACGTTGAAACCAAGCACGTGGAGCCTGCTTCAGTCCATAGAGAGCCTTGGAGAGTTTGCAAACGTGATTCGGATATTGAGAACTCACAAAACCAGGGGGTTGCTCCATAAAAACAGTCTCACTCAAGTTACCATTAAGGAAAGCATTCTTAACATCAAGTTGGTGTAGTCTCCAATTGTTAAGAACAGCAAGCGAAAGAACAATACGGACCGTGGACGCCTTGACAACCGGACTAAAGGTGTGAGAATAGTCCAACCCCGGAATTTGAGTAAAGCCTTGAGCCACCAAACGTGCCTTGTAGCGTTCTATGGAACCATCAGAGTGATATTTAACTCGAAAAACCCACTTGGAACCCACAACATTGGTGGAGGGTGGTCGAGGAACCAACGTCCAAGTGTGATTGTGTTGTAGAGCGTGAATTTCTTCAACCATTGCCGCCATCCATAAAGGATCCTTGGCCGCAGACTTAAACCCACGTGGTTCAGTAGCAGAGGATAGGGCAGCATGCAAGGCGTAAGAGTTAAGACATGCAAGATCCGCTTGATATTTGGGCTTAAAAATTCCTGCCTTGGATCGGGTTGTCATCGAATGAGTATTGGCAGATGTAGAAGATGTAGATGATTCAGGAACGGGCTCGGGGTCAGTAACGGGCTCGGGTTCAGTAACCGGCTCGGGCTCGGCAGCATAATCGGGCTCGATAGCTGGGCCAGCCTGTGATGGAGGTGCAGATGCGGGTGAGCCAGGTTCCAATTCTTGTAGAATAGGTGCTGTAGAAGGAGCTGGGCCAGTTCCAATTGGGCTTTGAGATGGAACACAAAGTGGACATGAAGCTGATGGATTAAAAGAAATAGTTGAAGTGGGGCTGGGCTGGGCCGATGGATTGGTTGCATGGGTTGGTGATGTAGGATGAATTATATCATCAATAAAGGTTGTAAGAAGCAAGCTTTGAAGATCCACAGTAGCATGGGTGTCTTTGAAAGGAAAGATCGCCTCATTGAACCTAGCATGACGGGTAATAAATATCCGGTTAGTGGCCGGATCTAAGCAACGAAAGCCTTTGTGGGATGAACTGTAGCCGAGAAAAACACATGAAATACTCCGTAGCTCTAGTTTATGCTTAGCATAGTCCCGTAAATAAGGAAAAACTTGACACCCGTAAACGCGAAAATTTGAATATTGTGGCAACATATGAAACATGACTTGAAAGGGTGACTTGTTCTCTAAGACAGGAGAAGGTACTCGGTTAATAATATAGGTGGCCGAGGAAAATGCATCGACCCAGAAATTTGCCGGAACGTTAGCATTGAATAACATAGCAAGGCCCGTTTCAACGAGATGGCGATGCTTACTTTCAGCACGACCGTTTTGTTGAGGTGTGTACGGACAAGAATACCTATGAAAGGTTCCATTATCTTCAAATATTTTCCGAACCGTGTGATTAACAAACTCAGTACCACCATCACTCTGAAATACTTTGATTTTTCTCGAGAATTGTGTTTGAACTAGGTTAATAAAAACGGATAATACCGAATAAAATCCTGTCTTAGTTTTAAGTGGGTAAAACCACGTAAATCTAGAATAATCATCAATAAAGATCACATAATAACGATATCCGTCAATAGATGTAACGGGAGCGGGTCCCCATAAATCACAATGAACCAAATCTAACGGAAAAGATGCACGTTTTTCATTATTAATAAAAGATAAACGTTGTCCCTTTGCAAGTTGACACGACGTACAAATAGATGGTTTGGGCAATAATGAAGTAACAGACAAAACACCAGTCTTGTTTAAAACAAAAATAACATCAAAAGACACATGTCCTAAACGAGAATGCCATAACTCATAAGAAGCTTTATTTGAAACAGCAGCAACCAAAGCTTGTGGGCGATCTTGAAGCACGTAAAGTCCATCCGAGCATGTTCCTTTAGTGAGTACCTGTTTTGTTTTCCGATCCTGGATATGAAAATAATGTTGAGAGAAGAGCACATCAACAGGGTGATCGGCAGTCAACTTGCTAATAGATAATAAATTCTTGGTGAGATTGGGAACAACAAGAACATCACGTAGAGTAATATTATCACAAAGTTTATATGACCCCGTATGAGTAATCGGAAGTTGCTTACCGTTGCCAAAAGTGACTTTATGATTACCTGTATAAGGAGTAGAGTGATGAAGACAGTCGTGTTTCGAGGTCATGTGATCAGTGGAACCGGAATCACTCGTCCAATCTGGGTTGTCATGGTTAACATGGCACTGCGCGTGAAACGCCTTGGCTAAAGAATCATCCAAAGGAGAAGCCTGAGACGCATATGTATGAAGACTTGGACAGGAGGAGGCATAGTGACCATTTGTCCGACAAAGTTGGCAGTGAGGCGGCCTGCGATTAGTACCACGGCCTCGATTATTCCCAGAATATGAACTGCGAGAGTATGATCCGCGAGTTGAAGAGCCGCGGCCCCGACCATTACCAGATTCGCGTCTGTTTTGAGCATGAAATGCAACTGGAGGAGTAGAAGTGCCATGAAGTGATTGCAAAAACAATTCATGGCTCTCGTCCTGGGCAATCAAATCACGAAAAGCTGGAGCAGGCTTTGTTGCACGTAGGGCAGTAGAGAAAACCTCATAAGAGGGTCCAAGACCGCAGAGAAACCAGTGTAATTTGTCGATGTCGGCAACCGGATGTCCGATGGCAGCAAGCTGTTCCCCAAATATTCTTAAATTTCCGAGCAAAAATAGTAACAGAAGTGGTACCTTTGGTTAAAGAACGAAGCGAGTCACGTAAAGGCTGAACTCACTCAACAGATGCATTGCTGTAGGCGGCTTCGAGTGCTGTCCAGATTTGGCGTGCACTATTTAAACCAAGAACCTCAGCCGCAGCCTCCTCTGTTAACGAAGAAATAAGAAGAAGAAGAGCGGCTTTTTGATCATTAGCGGTCCACGAAGCGAACTCCGGATTAGCGATAGTTTTGTTATCGGCCGTGACTGTCTCCGACGGTGAAGATGAAGAGCCATCGATGTAAGCCGTGAGGCTATGATGTGCGACGAGTAGACGCATGTGATTACGCCAAACTAGATAGTTTGTAGCAGAAAGTTTGATGGGGTAAAGATGAGGAACATTGTTGGTAGAAGAATCAGAGGGAGAAGCCATGAGGAACCAGGAAAAGATCGAAGAAAGAAGAGGGGGGGCGATTAGGGTTGAATGTTGTTAGGCTAATACCATGTAGAAGTAAATAAAATCAACCTCAATCATTATTGAGGCATGAGACCATGTATTTATAATAAAGAATTACAAGGGTTTCCTACAATTGAGGAGAACCATAATAACAAGGAAATAAAATAATTAAAAACTATTACAATATCTACAAATCGTTTCCATTAATAATACAAATTGTGAAAAAAAAATAGGGTTTTATTATCGACACCGCTATCATATCGCTACTTGTCTCAAATACATGGTTTTTAATTTGTACAACTAGAATTTACGACGCATTATTTTCCGTCGGAAATTGCCGTAGCAAACAACCACACTTTTCTAGTAGTGAATTTCACCATACATAATCACTAGTCGGGTAATAAAAACAGGGTCGTTCCAACGTTTTTAGAGGTCCTAAGCGGACTATAAAGTCGGGACCCTATTGAGATTGAGATATTGAATAGTTATAGCGATGATTGTTGGCCCTAATTTCACTCAATCTGTAATCAATTTCACATTGGTTACTCAAAAGACATTGCAAGTAACGAGGGTTGATGTGTTGCGGCGCTTCTTTGGGATTCTGGAATGAAGAGTTTGAGGGCAATGTGGACTCGTGAAGTAAAATCCTAAATCACAAGCCTAGAAACATTGTTTAAATTGGCTAAAAACAAGTTTAATATATGAAAAGAAAAAAACATTGGTGGCCCTAGGCCTTAGCCTAGGTTGATAAGCCTAACGAGCCAGCCCTGAATAAAAACCACTTAAACTCAAGAAATGAACTTTGATGAGAGATCTAGTTAAAGTATGAATTGTTAATCCTTAAAATAGGATGGATTTCATTTACTGGGTTAGAATTAAATACATAATCTTCTAAAAATAGGAAGTTATAGGAAAAGTATCAAAAGACTCTGATTGAACTCATTCAAGCGGCATTGAGACCGTCTCATGAACTAACTATACGATATGAGATTTTAGGTTTTCGTTGTTGAATTTTTTTACTTGTATATTTGTAGAATTTTTCTTAAGATCATTGTGTCTTTTTATTTAACATTTTTCTTTTTTCAATTTGTGTCATTGTGTCTTTTTTGCAACTCAGTATGTTTTTTTGCCTCGACATTGTGTTATATTTCTCTGGATTGTGTTGTTTTTTTTTTTCTCGACATTGTGTTATTTTTTTATGATTCATTATGTCTTTGAACTCTTCTTATTTTAGGAGACTTTGTAAGATACTTTACCCTTCATTTAGCAACCGCCAATACTTGTAAAAATCTCATAAAAAACATCACGTTTCTCTTTGGTACTTTGATGAACCAAATCAATACATATTAAAAGCCTATCGCGAAACGCGGGGGAATCACGTTAAAAAGGTCGAGCTAGTCAACTCCTAATTCTCTAGGGATTATGTTCCAGATAATGCCACAATAGGCCCTTCGAGATTCACTTATAATTCAAATAACCACCAAACTTAGGTTTCGTCAAGTGCACCATAGTTTGGAATGGCCATAAGGCATGGTCGAGCTTGTAGATGGAGTAGCTCCGGGTTTCTTTTACACAGTTAATGATCGTTAGTGCGTATGGCACGCCTGTGACTTGTCATCTAGTTGACTAATAGCTTGATTTTGTGATTCATGGATTGATCTTGGCTTTTAGGTTTGATTTTGTGATTCATGGATTGATCTTGGCTTTTAGGTTGGTCACATGAGCTTACAATCGTGATATTAAAAGGTTGACTCCATTTTAGCATGCTTTTCTTCATGGTGGTCCTCCAATAGCCGAAAAGATTAATGTCAAACAATTTAGTACCAATATCAGTTTATCTTAGGAGAAAATTTGTAATGCATAGATTATGCATCCAATTATATTTCCTTGTGGCACACCTAATCCTGCATTAGTACTCTAGTTTTTCCAAACATTTCATTCTTGATTGTTTATCGAGATTGCATGTTCTAATTCTTTAGCGCCTAACGCTAATCCGTCATTGAAGGGGTATGGTCCCAGATCTCGCGTCAGCATCGACCGCGAGTGACCATTACCCTTATCAAAACCCCCACTAGCTAACAACCTACTTATGTCCGTGCGGGAACGCGTCGACACAGTGGTTGAATCCAATATGTCCAGTGATGGAGGCATGGGAGGCTTTGATGGTGTGCGGGGAGGACCTCCGCACAAGGCCCACAATTTCGAGGGGCATGCGATTTAAAAAAAATCCGATACGTATATGTTATTTTTTTAAATAGTAAGCATATACCACTTCCAGTATAGGCCCATTACAAATATTTTTTATGATTTAGAATTTAGCCCACTTGGAATTAGGTTTAATGAACCCAATACTAATTTGTTTTTTTAAATAATAACAAAACATAACGGGAGGGCACATTTTTTTAAGCTCGAACAGGGTATGTGAATTCTCAGAGACGCCTCTGGATGGAGGAGGACTTACCTGGAATATGAGAACGGTATAGCGATGCGGCTGGCACCGCATCTGTTGTACGATGTGGCCTGGCACCACATCCAGTGAACACTTCTATCAATATAGAGAAGCTGGATAACAGCAACAGTCACCACAGCCGACGATGCGGCCTGGCACCGCATCTCGCGTATTTCTTGATCAAAAGAGTAAGACGCGGGAACATCTACAGTTACCGCAGACAGCGATGCGGCTTGCACCGCACCCTGTCTACTCATCAAGTGGGACTGACACCACAGAGCAAGTAGCATCAATGGCAGCCACCTGAAAGGACTACGTAAGCAGCAGACTGACGTGGTGTCGCCTCCCCGGCCGACATGTCTGACACACCTGCAAAGGTGCAGCATACCGTCAGTCTATCCATCCACCTCCTCCGTCACTCCTCGGCTATAAATACCAACCCCAAACCAGATTTGAGGTATCTCTTCACAACTCTCTCACTACTACTACTATCATACTTTGCTTCCCAAGCAGGAGAGTGGTAACAAGGAGCACCCCCCACCTCATCCTCCTTGTTACGAGTCACGGTTTGTTTCCTTGTGCAGGAGATCAACCCACCGGTGATCCAGCCAGCGATCCTCGAGAGGAAGGGATTAACCCTTCTTGACGAGACCAGTGAGTTAACCCTGCCCGGTTAACCATTGTTTCATCATTGGCGCCCACCGCTACTCTTAGCACTTTTTCAACCATCCTTCTCCCTCTCAAAAGATCATGACTGATCACCAAAACAACACTACCGGGGATAATCTACTCCCCACCAACCCAGGAAATGCGGGGATTACTCCCCCGTACCTAAATCCGGGCCATATTGGCACATCAACGCAAAGGGGTCCATCCCTAACATTCGGACACAACCTATCACAGTACGCATCTGTGATCCCTCCGGACATGGACCCTCACACCTGGTATGACCAGCAGGCCGCCCTGCTGGCCACAACATATAACCGAGCTTGCGCTGAAGCGCAAATACAAGCCGAGCCTACCCCGGCACCGCACACACCTGCGGGTCGTATTTTACAATATGACGGCAGGGCACCCTCACGTCCAGCCTCCAGAAGCAGACGTGAGGACCGCGGATCCTCTTACTTTGAGGTCCGCACAATAAATGAGGGCGATTCCCCATATGGGTCCCACACCAGGGGCCCAATACAAAGCCGCCTGGGCCCCCAAGGCGGTAACAGGCGGCAATCCACAGTCCACCGCAGTTCCGGCATCCAAAGCCGGCTGGGACCGCTGCCCCAGTATGAAGGTTATGCCCGTACCGACCCGGACGACCATACATATTGCGGGGATTCGCATGACACCAGCAGCAGACCGGAAGGACGCAACTATATTCCTCCCACTCATCCACGCAACACATACCTCAGGGCCGCAAAGCGCCCTGAGAACCAGCCCTACAGGCCGAAAGCTGCGGCCGAAAACTCCAAATTCGCCCTGCGAATTGCCCACGCCCACGTCACCACAACAAGATTCCCATTCAACGTTGGGAAATACAACGGTTCGTCCGACCCGGACGACCACATGAACGTTTTCATGGGCGCGAGATGCAACGGCCAGTGGGATGAACCCACTTGGTGCAATTTTTTTCCCCCAGACCCTCACAGGTCTGGCCAGGGCTTGGTTCGATTCTTTGCCAGTGGCATCACTGGCCTCATTCGAGGACTTGAATGCAAAGTTCCTCGCTCATTTCAGCCAGCAACGACGTCACGAACGCGATTCGTTGGACGTCATGAATATCTGGCGCAGGGACGACGAATCTCTAGAAGCATTCGTCGTCCGATACAATAAAGAGTGCCTAGAAATAGGTGACGTGGCAAACCAAATGGCACGGAACCATTTCATCAAGGCCGTCAGGGACAAGCCGATGGTTATGACCATCTCCGGCAAGGAGGGCTTGCCTAAAAAATGGGAAGATGTCATGGCTGCAGTCAAGACATACGCCCAGACACAGCGGTCCCTTGAACCGCATATGGCAAAGGCGCAGCCCCAAGCCGAAACCTCCCACCAGGGGTCCAAGCGTAACAATAAACGCAACCGGGACGTTAGAAATCGCGACAGCATTTCCAAACCATACTTCCCGCGGACCAACCCGTTTGACCCAAGGAACCACAATCCCCAACGGGACAACCGGGCGCCAAAGAAAGATTCTCGGGACCGTAACTGTACCGAGATCACTGTGTCGCCAAGCGAAGTCCTTCTTACGGACGCACAGCTCTTGCGACCGGCCCAACCAATGAAGTCCAAGAAAAATCAATATCTCACTCTCTGATGAACGCAAGAGTTGGAACGAAAAGTTTTCCAATGAGCGCAAGAAGTGGAATGAATCTTGGGCTAAGCAGAATGACAATCTGTTTCGTGCTCGTCAGGAGTTGACGAATGCCAAGGCAGCGAACGCTACTTTGGGCAAAGTGAAGGCTGCAGTTGAGGCGGTTGCGGTTAAAGCGCAGCAGGCGGAGGCCCGGGCTGTAAAGGCGCTTGAAGAGGCCAAGGAAGCGGGGGCTCGTGCTGCAAAGGCCCTTGAGGAGGCCAAAGAGAGTGAGAGTCGCTCTTCTGTTTGTATTTTTCTTTCCGCCTTTTGAGAATGTTTACTGATTTTGAGTAAACTGTTTTTTGCTCTTTGAAAGGCTGAAGTTCAGACCCGGGAGGTCGCGGTTACAGACCTCACAGCCCGCGTGACTGTTGCGGAAGAGCGGGTTGATGCTGCTGTTGAAGCCAGAGATGCGCTGACTTCTTCGCTCCAACAACTGGAGGCTGATCGTGAGTGGATGCGGAGTCATGGCATTGGACATGTAAGTATTTTGTGACTTTTGTATCAAAGGTTGTCCGTATAATGACCTTGTTATCCTTTTGTTGCAGATTGTTCAGGCCATCATGGATGCTCCTGAAACCGCAACTGGTTTGGACTTGGTCAAGGAACGTGCCCGCGATGCCGGTTTTAAAGCTGGTTTACTGGAAGTGACGATATGCACAAAAATACCAATATAGGTTCCGATTATAACAATACCGATAGCGATCTCAGTATCTATTTAACTTGGTTCATCATGCTATTATCTTGAATAAAATTAATTTTTAACAAAGTTTATACAGAACCATGGAGAAAAAAATTACCAGAGAGAGAGAGACGGTAACCATTATCCGATGACAAATTTAAAGTGCGCCAAAACCATAACTGAGTTAAAAGTGTTTGACCCAAGGAACCACAATCCCCAACGGGACAACCGGGCGCCAAAGAAAGATTCTCGGAACCGTAACTGTACCGAGATCACTGTGTCGCCAAGCGAAGTCCTTCTTACGGACGCACAGCTCTTGCGACCGGCCCAACCAATGAAGTCCAAGAAAAATCAATATCTCACTCTCTGATGAACGCAAGAGTTGGAACGAAAAGTTTTCCAATGAGCGCAAGAAGTGGAATGAATCTTGGGCTAAGCAGAATGACAATCTGTTTCGTGCTCGTCAGGAGTTGACGAATGCCAAGGCAGCGAACGCTACTTTGGGCAAAGTGAAGGCTGCAGTTGAGGCGGTTGCGGTTAAAGCGCAGCAGGCGGAGGCCCGGGCTGTAAAGGCGCTTGAAGAGGCCAAGGAAGCGGGGGCTCGTGCTGCAAAGGCCCTTGAGGAGGCCAAAGAGAGTGAGAGTCGCTCTTCTGTTTGTATTTTTCTTTCCGCCTTTTGAGAATGTTTACTGATTTTGAGTAAACTGTTTTTTGCTCTTTGAAAGGCTGAAGTTCAGACCCGGGAGGTCGCGGTTACAGACCTCACAGCCCGCGTGACTGTTGCGGAAGAGCGGGCTGATGCTGCTGTTGAAGCCAGAGATGCGCTGACTTCTTCGCTCCAACAACTGGAGGCTGATCGTGAGTGGATGCGGAGTCATGGCATTGGACATGTAAGTATTTTGTGACTTTTGTATCAAAGGTTGTCCGTATAATGACCTTGTTATCCTTTTGTTGCAGATTGTTCAGGCCATCATGGATGCTCCTGAAACCGCAACTGGTTTGGACTTGGTCAAGGAACGTGCCCGCGATGCCGGTTTTAAAGCTGGTTACAGCCGCTGTATCGGTCACATCAACGTCATGTCTAAAGGCGGTTATACTGAAGAGCGGTCCGGGTTTCGTGATGTGGACACCGAAGCGCTCCTTAACGCGGCTGTTGCTTCCTTTTACGATACGTCCCTCTCTTGTGTGGAGAAGTTGGACGAATGTTTGGAGGCTGCAGATTATGTATACCGGTTGCGGATGCTGTATGCCGATGTAGAAGAGGATCCTGCTGGTGGCGGCCAAGATGGCGCGGGAACCAGCGGTACCAAATAGGGTTTAGGTTGGCTAGTGTGCCCCCTTTTTTGTTTTCCTCTTGTATATGTTAGAAACTTCATGTAAATCCATCAAGCATCACGTGGGTGCTTGATTTTTTTGAATATAAAGTTTGCTGTTCAATGTGTACAAGGTTTTTAATTTCTTGCATGTTTGAACGTGTATATGCGGGACTCTACCCATTGTGAATGGGGTCAAGTATACTCCATACCTTTGTCGTATGAGTACGCGTCAATTCCGTCATTTACCCCGTTAGGGTTTCAGGACTGAGTAAGTTTTGTAAAAACTTGTATATCCGGGACTTTACCCATTTGTGAATGGGGTCAAGTATACTCCATACCTTTGTCGTATGAGTACGCGTCAATTCCATTGTGTACCTTTTTAGGGTTTAGGAATTGTGTAAGATTTGTAAAAACTTGTCTATTCGGCCGGATAGATACTTAATATTCTGCCTTTTGCTGGCCTATTACAATATTTGTGTGTGGTTGGCACTTTGTGTGGGTATCGCGAATGAAAATTTTGCCAATCTGTTTTTGCGGATATCGCAAAGTGGAACACGCATTTGTAATAGTAGTAACAAACAATATTGCATTGAATTGCTCGTTTATTTAATTGCAAATGGCCTGCGGCCCGATAGGTTACATGAAAATTTAAAAACATGGCTTACATGTAACAGCGTCTAAGCTGTTGTGCATTCCATGTACGTGCGATAGGTTCGCCTTCTAACGTTTGCAATTTGTACGCGCCTTTTCCCAAGACCTCATTGATGAGGTAGGGTCCTTCCCACTTGGGGGCAAGTTTTCCTGGGCGTTCAGCATTAGATGCTTCATTGTCACGGAGGACGTAGTCTCCCGGGTTGAAAGTACAAACGCGGACACGCGAGTTGTAGTACTTTTCCAGTTTGGATTTGTACTTAGCCTCATTGATGGCAGCGTTTTCACGCCTCTCTTCCAAGAGGTCTAAGTCAATCCTGCGTTCCATACTGTTGTCTATTTTTTCAATAGCCAACATTCTGGGAGAAGGGATGCCTACTTCCGCGGGGATCACCGCTTCTGAACCATAGACTAGGCTGAAGGGTGTTTCCCCATTGCTCGTTTTTGGGCTCGTACGGTGAGCCCATAGGATACTTGGGAGTTCATCGACCCAACCACGTCTGGCTGTTCCCAACCGTGCTTTGATGCCTTCCACTAGACTTTTATTGATACTCTCGACTTGGCCATTCCCTTGTGGGTGTGCCACTGATGAGAATATGTGCTCAATATGCAGTTCTTCTAGCCATTTTTGGAATTCGTCGGCAACAAAGTTGGTGCCGTTATCGGTGACGATGCACATTGGTAGACCGAGACGGCAGATGATGTGTTCCCATATGAATTTCCTTGTTATCATAGCAGTGGTCGAGGCGAGCGGTTTTGCCTCTACCCATTTTGTGAAGTAATCAACCGCTACTATGATAAATTTGACCGCACCTGGTGCGTCAGGGAAAGGTCCCACCACGTCGATTGCCCATTTTTGAAAGGGCCATGCGGTGGTGACTGGGACCAGGTTGTTCTTGGGGCGCAAAGTTTTTGGAGCATGTCGTTGACAGTTGACACATTTGCGCAATTCTTTGACGGCGTCCAGGTGCATGCCGGGCCAGTAATACCCAGCACTCATGATTTTGGCCACTACCATGCGTGGTCCGGCGTGTATGCCGCACATACCCTCGTGTATCTCTCTAATGAGGTATGTGGCATCCTGGGGGTTGACGCATCGTAGGAGTGGCCCTAGGTATGACTTGCGGTATAAGATACCGTCTCCCATTTGATAATGGCATGCTTTGTATTGCAGCTTGTGTGCCTCTGACTTACTTTCGGGAGTCACACCTGATTGCAAATATGCAATAATCGGTGTCATCCATGATGTTGTGCCGTATTGGATGACGTTGACCTGGCGCAGGGGTACTGAAGGATTTTGTAGAATTTCGATACGTATCTCCTTTGCCAGGTGTTGGAAGCTGGTGGATGCAAGTTTGGAGAGTGCATCTGCGGATTTGTTTTCACTCCTGTTAATATGCCGGATATTAAATGAAGTGAACTTTGATGTTAGTTGCAGGGCTTGCTCGAGGTAGAGGATCATGATATCCCCCTTTGCGGCATAGTCGCCGCGTATCTGTCCTGCAACCAACAAAGAGTCGACGTGTGCTTCCAGATGTTGCACGCCGAGTTTGACTGCTAAACGTAGTCCTGCCAGTAAGGCTTCATATTCGGCCTCGTTATTTGTGCTTTTGAAATCGAGGCGGATTGCATATGTAAGTTCTTGGCCATCAGGGCTGACGAGTCGCAGACCTGCGGCCGCACCTTCTTCGTTGGAGGCCCCATCGGTAAATAGTGCCCATGTTTCTGAGGAAGATGGTGTTGGTGCAGGGTTTTGTGCTTCTTCGCATTCTTGGATGCGATTCACCGGTACTTCGGCGGCGAAATCAGCTAAGATTTGGCCTTTAATCGCGGGGCGCGGTTTATAGTTCAGCGTGTGCGCGCCCAGCTCTATTGCCCATTTTGCTAATCTCCCAGAGATGTCAGGTTTGGATAGGATCGGGCCGATCCTGTAATTGGTTAGCACCGTGATGACATGGTTCGCGAAGTAGCGTCGCAGCCGTCTTGATGCGTGCACTAGTGCTAATACCAATTTTTCCATTATTGAGTACCTTGTTTCTGGGTCGTTGAGCATCTTTCTGATGTAATAGATGGGTGTTTGAACCCCCTCCCGCTCCACTATCACTACCGCACCTACCGCGTTGTCTGCGACAGATAGGTATAATATGAATGGCTCATTCTTGCGTGGTGCGGTCAAAGTTGGGAGTTGTATCAAACACTCCTTCATTTCCCGGAAAGCGTTCTCCGCCTCTGCGGTCCACTGGAATTGTTCCTTCTTTAAACAGTTCCGCAGGGTCTTGATGAAGGGATAAGACTTAGCTGCATGGTTGGCTAAGAATCTATTTAGTGCGGCTAGCCTGTCGGCCAGCCGTTGCATGTCTTTCATCGTTGAAGGCGATGGCATGCGCTCGATCTCCTGAACTTTCTCCGGGTTTACCTTGAATCCATCTTTGGTCACGATGAACCCAAGGAATTTGCCTTCTTCCATTCCAAACGAGCATTTCCCTGGATTGAGCTTTATGTTAACGCTTCGCAGAGTCTGAAATGTTCTTTCGATGTCTGTGAGCATGGTATCTTCCTCCATGCTCATGACGACTAGGTCGTCCATGTAGATTTCGACACTTTTGCTTATTTGCCCGCGGAAAGTGTCATTCATCAATTTTTGGTAGGTTGCGCCCGCGTTGCGCAACCCAAACGGCATTTTTGTATAACAGTAATTCCCGGTAGGAGTGCGGAATGCCGTTTTGTCTTCATCCTCGATTGCCATTTGTACCTGGTGGTAACCTTTGTAGCAATCAAGCAAGCACTTCCATCTGAATGGTGCCAGATTATCGACTTTTTCATCGATTTCTGGGAGTGCGTAACAATCCTTAGGGCAGGCTTTGTTGAGGTCCTTGTAATCGACGCACATGCGCCAGCCCCCGGATGGTTTCTCTACCATGACTGGGTTGGATAACCAAGTCTGGTATTTAACTTCCCGCAGGATGCCTGCGGAGAGCAGTTCTTCCACCTGCTCTTGCATCGCCTGGTTTTTAGCGGATCCAAGGTGGCGTTGGCCTTGGATCACCGGTTTGATACCTGGCAAGGTATTCAAGTGATGTTGCGCAATATCACGTGGGACCCCTGTCATGTCTGCGGGTGTCCACGCGAAAATGTCTTGGTTCCTGAAGAGAAGTTGCTTCAGGTGCGCTTTGGTGGTCGGGGACAAGGCGTGACCCAATGTAATCTTTTGTTCTGGGTATCTCGCGTTGAGAACCCATTTTTCTGGTTGGTTGTTGGGAGTGGGCCTTGCGACCTTGGTCGGACGTATTTCGTCCGACATCATGACGTCCCTTCATGCGTAGATTATCGCGACCCCTGAGTCGGTTGGGAAACCGACAGCAGAATGGGGGACGGACGTAATCATATTGAAATCGCCTTGAGATTCCCTCCCAAGGAGTACATCATATCTAGAGGTGTGAGGTAAAACCATAAAGTTTACCTCTTCTGTTCTTGTGTGCCTTCCGCTGGTAAGACGCACAGGAAAAGTAATCTGGCCCAGGGGAAAGACAGTTTCCCCTGCGAACCCGGCCAACGGGTAATCTACTGCTTGCAACCGATCTTTGTCCTCCTGGTCGAACTGGTTGAAGCATTGTTCGTAGATTATATCAGAAGTACTGCCCGGGTCGATGAATAGACGCTCGGTGCAGTAATGTGCCAGTTGGCCTGTAATTACGACGGCGCGCCTGTCGCGCGGTCCGCCTCGGACTTTTGGAAAGACGACTTGCTCGTCTTTCCAGTCATTGTCCGGCCTTCTCGCCGCTTTGTGCGGCCTACCTTTACCTCCGTTGATCATGTGCATGGAGGCCACGTACATGGTCTTCTTCCCGGAGGAGGTGCCTTCGCCATGAGGGGTGATGCGCTTAGTGGGTTTTTGTCCACCCGGCAAAAAATGTTGCAGTTTCCCCTCTTTTAAGGCTCGCTCAATCTCCAGCCGGAGACTGATGCAGTTGTTTGTGGTGTGGCCCGAGTCCTTGTGGTACTCACAATAGAGTGTGAGATCCTGATTTTTCTTGGACTTCATTGGTTGGGCCGGTCGCAAGAGCTGTGCGTCCGTAAGAAGGACTTCGCTTGGCGACACAGTGATCTCGGTCCAGTTGCGGTCCCGAGAATCCTTCCTTGGTGCCCGGTTTTCCCGTTGGGGGTTGTAGTTCTTTGGGTCAAACGAGTTGGTCCGCGGGAAGTATGGTTTGGAAATATCGCGATTTCCAACGTCCCGGTTGCGTTTATTGTTACGCTTGGACCCTAGGTGGGAGGTTTCGGCTTGGGGCTGTGCCTTTTCCACATGCGCTTCAAGGGACCGTTGTGTCTGGGCGTATGTCTTGACTGCGGCCATGACATCTTCCCATTTTTTAGGCAAGCCCTCCTTGCCAGAGATGGTCATAACCATCTGCCTGTCCCTGACGGCCTTAATGAAATGCTTCCGTGCCATTTGGTCTTGCACGTCACCTATATCTAGGCACTCTTTATTGTACCGGACGACGAATGCTTCTAAAGATTCGCCGTCCCTTCGCCAGATGTTCATGACGTCCAACGAGTCACGTACGCGACGTCGTTGCTGGCTGAAATGAGCGAGGAACTTTGCGTGCAAGTCCTCGAATGAGGCCAGTGATCCCACTGGCAAAGAATCGAACCATGCCCTGGCCAGGCCCGTGAGGGTCTGGGGGGAAAAGGTTGCACCAGGTAGGTTCGTCCCACAGGCCGTTCAACCCCGCACCCATGAAAATGTTCATGTGGTCGTCCGGGTCGGTCGAACCACTGTATTTCCCCACATTGAATGGAAATTTCGTTGTGGTGACATGGGCTTGTGCAATTCGCTGGGTGAATTTGGAGTTTTCGGCCGCAGCCTTTGGTCTGTAGGGTTTATTCTCAGGGCGCTTTGCAGCCCTGAGGTATGTATTTTGGGGGTGAGTGGGAGGAACATAGTTGCGTCCTCCCGGTCTGCTGCTGGTGTCATGCGAATCCCCGATATATGTATGGTCGTCCGGGTCAGTACGACCATATCCTTCGGTATACGGTTGCGGGCCCAACCGGCTCTGAATTCCAGAGCCATGTCGGGATGCGGACCGTCGCCTGTCCTCACCGTACGGACCTAGGCGGGTATGCACTGGTCCCCTGGTGTGGGACCCGTACGAGGAATCGTCCTCGTTTATTGTGCGGATCTCACAGTAAGATGACCCGCGGTCGTCACGTCTGCTTTTCGAAGCTGGACGTGAATGTACCCTGCCTTCGTATTGTAGAATACGGTCGCCAGGGGTGTGCGGTGCTGGGGTAGGCCCAGCTTGTATCTGCGGTTCCGCACAAGCGCGGTTGTATGTTGCATTCAGCAGGGTTGCCTGCTGGTCGTACCAGGTATGAAGGCCCATGCCTGGTGGGATCACAGATGCGTATTATGATAAGTCGTGTCCGAACGTAAGGGATGGGCCCCTTTGTGTCGACGGACCGATATGTCCGGGTTGCGAGATTGAGGGGTTGACCCCTACCGGACCTAGGTTTGTGGGATTTTGGTTATCCCCAGTGTTGTTTTGGTGATCAGTCATGATCTTGAGAGAGGGAAAAGGATGGTTGAAAAAGTGCTAAGAGTAGCGGTGGGCGCCAATGATGAAACAATGGTTAACCGAGCAGGGTTAACTCACTGGTCTCGTCAAGAAGGGTTAATCCCTTCCTCTCGAGGATCGCTGGCTGGGTCACCGGTGGGTCGATCTCCTGCACAAGGGAACAAACCGTGACTCGTAACAAGGAGGATGAGGTGGGGGGTGCTCCTTGTTACCACTCTCCGGCGTGAGAATCAGTAATCTGCTTGGGAAGCAAAGTATGATAGTAGTAGTAGTGAGAGAGTTGTGAAGAGATACCTCAAACCTAGTTTGGGGTTGGTATTTATAGCCGAGGAGTGAAGGAGGAGGATGATGGACAGACTGACGACGTGCTGCACCTTTGCAGGTGTGTCAGGCTTGTCGGGTGTGGAGGTTACGCCACGTCAGTCTGTTACTTACGTAGCCCTGACAGATGACTGTCATTGGTGCTACTTGCACTGGTGTGTTACTCCCATTTGTCGGGCGTATAGGATGCGGTGCGAGCCGCATCGCTGCCTGCGGTAACATTTGATGCTATCGCGTCTCTTGCTTGTGATCAAGAAATACGCGAGATGCGGTGCTAGCAGCATCGTCGCCTGTGGTGACTTTTGCTGTTATCCAGCTTCCTTGTATTGATAGAAGTGTTCACTGGACGTGGTGCGAGGCCGCATCGCTGTGAATACTTCCGTTTTCATACACCAGATGTGATGTTGTGCCGCATCACTTTACCGTTCTAATATTCCAGGTAAGTCCTCCATCACTGGACAGATTGGATTCACCCACTGTGTCGATGCGTTCCCGCATGGACATAAGTAGGTTGTTAGCTAATGGGGGTTTTGATAAGGGTAATGGTCACTCGCGGTCGATGCTGACGCGAGATCTGGGACCATACCCCTTCAGCTGCCAACAACCCGATCCAAACGGGTGCGCTCAGCATTTGCCTCTTGAAGAGCCTTCGAAGAGCGGCTTTCCATCTCTTTGGCCTCTTCAAGGGCCTTTGCAGCAAGAGCCCCCGCTACTTTGGCCTCTTCAAGCGCCTTTACAGCCCGGGCCTCCGCCTGTTGGGCTTTAACCGCAATCACCTCGGCCGCAGCCTTCTCTTTGCCCAAAACAGCATTCGCTGCCTTAGCATTCGTCAGCTCCTGACGAACCCGCAGCAGCCCCGCCTACAGCCGCACCACCACCTGGAACACCCAAACCCTCAAGGGTATCAGATACTACCACGTAATCGGTATATCTGCGGTAACAAGAACGATAGGTACCTGCGGCCTGTGACACCAAGGGAGGGGCAGCAGAACACTCAGTCTTCTCCTTACCGCGACCCTGCGCGGTTTTCTTCACCTGCTTCTTCTCCACGTGTTTCTTGGGGATACGTTTTTCAAACTTCCCCAGATCCCCAAGAATACCTGCAGTGAAACAATCAAGCAAACAACTTGCAAGGGTGAACTTTGAAAACAAGAGCAAACTTAGAAAATACCTTTGCCTTCTGGCACAGGTGCATTCATCACAGCACGTGTGGGTACGCGGAAGTTGCTAACAATCTCCAGATTAAAACCTTTCCGCACATCACACGAAATCAGCTCAACTTTGCCCTCAAAATCGGGCTCAAACATCCTCCACAGACCTTTCGCATCCACTAATACAACACATGCACATTACTAAAAGGATAATGAAGCAAGAAAAACAATAAAGAGTAACAGGCTTACCACCACTTTTTTCCCGCAGAACGGGCCTTGCCTTCCTATCCGGCCTGCTGAGCATCATCCGCAACACCCACAACTGGTTGTCTAACTTCTTGAGTTCAATAGGCCGCAGCCTAGAGAACCAATCCACAGTCTTCGCGGTGGCAACAGGAATATCCTCATCGGTGACACCCACATTTACGTCCCGGAAAGTCATATGGGCATAGACCGCACAGGCTTTGACGTAAAAAAACTTCGTCTTCCACTTTGAGACACCCTTGGGAGGTGTCATCAACTTCAAACTCCCATGTCGTTGATTAAAAGAGAAAAAACCGGTGTTCACCGTTAACTGGTAAAACCGCCGGAAGTTCTCAACCGTAACGTCCAACCCATGGGCACGAAAGGTGTACTCAAAGTTCCTAATCCGGAACAATCCAAATGGACTTAGTTGGGAAATATGGAGATGATAGTACTCTAACACCTCAGCAACGAACACTGTCACCGGCAATCGGAGATTGCCCTCGGTGAAAAAGTCAGCCCACAGGGTGATATAACCTGGCCGGAGCATCGGCACCAGTATCACCCTCTTGTGGGTAAGTGGCCTTCCAATCGTCGGCCATCTGAATAGTGGTCATCAGGGTTTTAAAACCACCTGTTGTCCACTTCAATACCGGTAGACCACCACCGACGGCACCACCATCATCATCTTCATCTTCTTCAGCCCCTGCCAGTGGCTGCTCAGGGTTTTCACCCTCCACATTGTGTACATTCGACGGTTCAGCCATCAGAAATATGGACAAAGAGAAGAACGCGAGTGGAAAAACTCAAACTACCTCACCGGAATTTCAGAAAATCTTATCGGAGAAGACAAGAGGAAACTGTTTCTCTCACCGAAAATTTTTGAAATTTTGAACAAGTGAGGGGAAACCACGAACGGTTTCCCCTTATATACTGATCGCAATTAATGCAGCATGAAAACGGAATCATCACGTCCAAAAAGAGCGAGTTATGCGACACCACGTGTCAAGCGACCTTTCCGCTGACGGTTACCACGCGCTCGTGGCCGCCCATGCGCCTGACAAAGGAGACGTTTACACTCCTGCTACAGTGCATTTAATGACCTCGGGCAGTGCAAATGTCCTTTCATTTCAGCACATGCCAGAAAATCTCACCAACTTCCACCAACTCACACGTGCGTTCAGCCACGTATACAACAAAAAGCGACAACATTATCCAAACACAAGCGGCATGCGGTTTCTCTGGTATACCGCACCATAACCCATACCGCATGTCGTTTTTTTTTACATACCCCATAAAATAGCCAAAAAATTATACTTTCCATGGTTAAGGGGGTATAAACATGTCCGCGCATACCCACGAACACACGTGGAATATGCGGAGATGACACACATGAGCCCGTACAGGTGTGTCAGATACTCAGAACCAGCGTTGTTCTTTGGACTGAACCGCATCTCAGAAACAGGTAAACCGCATTGCCTTCATTCTCTTCAAGCTTCAAATCCCTCATGTCCGGTTCACAACCACAGAAGGTGCATAAACAACTTCTTCAACGAGAAGAAGGAAGGGAATGTACGCGCACGCACATCAGTAACCCTGACTCCTGATCCTTCAAGAGCCACATCCGAGCAACACACCCGTTTCAAGCGAGTATGGGGTGACAAAACCGCAGACACTCATGAGTCACTACGGACACAACCATAGCTTCCGCAAATGGTTGCTACGGAAGAGCCACAACTAAGTCATCACATAGATGAACGAAGCTACTTCAAGGAAAACTCCTCGGTATTGGAGCGTGAAGGAAGGTGGCTAAGGAAGAGATGCGGACGAGATCCCCAATAATCATACGAGATCTCGTCGAACAACAAGCGACCGAACAGCGGTAACAAGTCTGCTTATGACTTTGTTACCCTACTTGTAAGACAGATAGAATAAACAATGGTGGGCATTACCATGCCTATGACCATGTTTATTTAACCATTATCCAGAATCACATTGTTCGACCAAACATGGCCAACAATGACGCAAGTACCCAACATTGTTCACACAACTGTGGCCAACAATGTCAAGCAACGAGGTAACCGCAAAGGACGTGCGGTTACTAGAGAGCTAATTGGAAGAACATGAACACACCACAAAAGGGATCATCATTCGATGTCCAATCATGACAAAAGAAAACTCTCTTCTTCATTCACCACCTCAAAGGTTGGTTCGAAGTTTGTGCACACCTTCAACCACCATCCCAGAGATTGGTTCGAAGTTTGTGCATACGCCCAGCAAGGTCTCAAGGTTGGTTCGACACACCAACAGGTGGCACCCAACTCGAGGCTGAGAATTTCACATCAAACGAAACATGCTCACCGGTACGGAAGAGGCATCAAATGACCCTTCCAGACCTCCAGCTTGATTTACAAAGAGCAAAGACCATCTACATGGCCTAGGGTCTTCTCCAGACTCCAAACTACCTTCTAAGCACCATAGTCTAGTACTCCTCCCACATGCAACTTTCATATGGCAGCAACACTAGACTGGGGGGACTTGAAGGGGTATGGTCCCAGATCTCGTGTCAGCATCGACCGCGAGTGACCATTACCCATATCAAAACCCCCACTAGCTAACAACCTACTTATGTCCGTGCGGGAACGCGTCGACACAGTGGTTGAATCCAATCTGTCCAGTGATGGAGGAGGACTTTCCTGGAATATGAGAACGGTATAGCGATGCGGCTGGCACCGCATCTGGTGTATGAAAACGGAAGTATTCACAGCGATGCGACCTGGCACCACATCCAGTGAACACTTCTATCAATACAGAGAAGCTGGATAACAGCAACAGTCACCACAGCCGACGATGCGGCCTGGCACCGCATCTCGCGTATTTCTTGATCAAAAGAGTAAGACGCGGGAACATCTACAGTTACCGCAGACAGCGATGCGGCTTGCACCGCACCCTGTCTACTCATCAAGTGGGACTGACACCACAGAGCAAGTAGCACCAATGGCAGCCGCCTGAAAGGACTACGTAAGCAGCAGACTGACGTGGCGTCGCCTTCCCGGCCGACATGTCTGACACACCTGCAAAGGTGCAGCATACCGTCAGTCTATCCATCCACCTCCTCCTTCACTCATCGGCTATAAATACCAACCCCAAACCAGGTTTGAGGTATCTCTTCACAACTCTCTCACAACTACTACTATCATACTTTGCTTCCCAAGCAGACTACTGATTCTCACGCCGGAGAGTGGTAACAAGGAGCACCCCCCACCTCATCCTCCTTGTTACGAGTCACGGTTTGTTTTCTTGTGCAGGAGATCAACCCACCGGTGATCAGCCAGCGATCCTCGAGAGGAAGAGATTAACCCTTCTTGACGAGACCAGTGAGTTAACCCTGCCCGGTTAACGATTGTTTCATCAGTCATTAATCACTAAAACCCATCTTTTTTTTCTAAATCAACATATATTTACAATAACATATTTCATATGATGTAATATTAACTAGAATTATCACCCGCCGCAATGCGGCGGGGATTCGTAAGTTATATATTATATTAGATGAAAGGCAAATGTTTCTTATATTACCGCGAACCTATGTCTAAAACATAGAAAAGAATAACTAAGTTGATCTCTGACCCGCGCGTTGCGACAGACTTATCAAATTGGGGAAAACAGACGTGCTGCGACAGGCATGTCAAACGTTAAAAAATAGATGAAAAAAAGTTGAACCCCGCACGCACATTGCGGTAGTGGCGGAACCAATGTACAAAGAGGGGTAGCCCGGGCTACCCTTCAACTCTCTTTTCGTAGTGTAAAAATACCCTTCAACTTCGTTACGTAGTGTAAAATTTTTATCTTTTTATACAAATGATACCTCTAATCCAAAAAAAAAATTAGGATACCCTGAATTTTTAGGCTAGCTCCGCCACTGCATTGCGGCGTGTTAACTCAGAAAATTTAGAACGAAACGTTAAACGGAAAACTTGCGAAAGATTAAAAGTATAAAGGATCAAAGTTGAAAGTTAAAAAGTGTTGGGGTTAAATTGCAAATGATGAAAAGCTTTGGGTTAAAAGTAAAATAAAATAAAAGGGGTTAAATTGCAAAAGATAGAAACTTTTGAAGTATAAGTGAAAAATTTAACTAATCAAAGGGTTTAAATTACCAAAGAATGAAACTTTAGACTTAAATTGCTAAAGATTGAAACTTTAGGGTTTGAAAGGAAAAACCCAAAATTTTTTTAAAAAACTCCAAAAGCAAATGGTACAACTACCATATGCATAAAGTAGTTGATTATTAATAAGGTTTTAATATACTTAACATCAAACCATCCATCACCAATTATAGCCACAAATGTTTTAGGAGACATTTTTTGTAAGTTTGTATTGCATCCACTAATATTCTATCAAGCAACTCATCTTCCACTTAATATTTTTTAAAATAAATCATTGTGCATGTAATAATGTTACTTGATGGATACTTGATGGATTGATAGTGCAAGTACCAATATTAATTAAAATTATGCATGGTAGACCCACAATACTCTTTAAATAAATCATAAACCATGTGTAGACATAGGGGACCTATATTGTATGGGTGGGTGTGAAAAAATCCATTGACTTTAAAATTTTTAATAATGACGACTAAAGACTAGAGTAGGTAAAAAATCGCTTCCCCAAAAGGATAGGAGACAACTCCATTTCTGTTGAGGACAAAAGTCATGACAATTCACATCCGGAGGATTAGAGGAAAGGATAGGTGACCCGCTCCTAGTAAACTTCGAGACCAAGGAATAACACCACAGTTGAGAAAGACTTGGGTTCCTAAGTCAAACTCTAAAAAAGAGATGAAGACAAATGGTGACACTCTGCATCAGAGACAAGGGAGTCACGCCCTTACCCGATTGGTAAAGGATGCGGACTCCAAGGCTTCTAGCGATTAGAGATGACAATCAAATCTAAACCCGATGGGTAAACCTAAAACCTGACACATATGGGATGGGTACGAGGTTTGGTAATTCGGTATGGGATTCATTTTATTTTTTCAGGGGTATGGGATATAGTGATATACTCGTTTACACGATCTGATTACCCGATAGCGTATACTCATTTACCCGATTATATACCTGAAATAATATTTTTTTTTTAAGTATGTATATATGAGAATATGTTTTTTTTTCTTATATGGTTGTTGATGTGCACATAATTTCACGTACTTTTCATATTATTTAATACTCATTTTAAGATTGTTTTATTGAAAATATTAATAAATTAGTTCTTAATTTATTTACTTTTGATTTTCAAGGCAATCGGGATGCAAAATGAAAAAAGAAGCAAAAAACGAAGAAGAACCAAAAAACGAAGAAGAACCAAAAAAACAAAAGTCAAGTTCAGCTCAATACACGGGTCGCACCTGCATGACACACCCCATGCATGATACCTAAGTCATGAAAAAATAGTGATCTCCTCAAGCCAAGAAAAAATGGTGGTCCCCTTAGCCAAGTAAAAGGCAACGGTAAGCCAGAATAACCAAAAACTTCCCAGAAGCATATTCAAGCTAGGAAATGAGTCACGGGGACTATAATAGATAAATCTTGAGTATTTCGGCAAAACAACGCTAAAAATAGATTTCATGGTCAAATTCTTAAGAGACGGACCGTGCCTCCCAAACACGGGTCGTGTCTCTAGCAAAACAACAAAAACGTTTGTTTTGCCTGAAACATCTGAGACACAACCCGTGCCTACCAGACACGAACCGCGCCTCGAGAAAAACGACAAAAAGATCCTGGCCCGGAGAGTCGAGATACGATTTGTGCCTCCCAGACACGGGTCGTGTCTAGACCACAAAACATTTTCTGAAGATCCAGTTGGGCCCAAAGAGCTTACACAGGCCGTGTCTGGCAGACACGCCCCATGTCCGGGCAACCAGCTGTTGTCAATCACTCTCCCAGACATGCTCCATGTTTCGCCAGACACACCCCATGTCTGGGCCCCAGCAGTCTATAGATAGAGGCCTTTTGCCTCCATTTTTACTTGCTCAATTCTTCCCTCTTCTCCACAACGCACTTCTCTTCTACCCATTATTTCTAATCATTGTAATCGTTAAGAAAAACTCAAGAATCATTAGTGTAATCAAGCTTTTAATGGTTAATATAATCTTTTCAAATTTGGTGAAAACTATCTCCATGGCCATTCTTGGCTGAGTTTCTTGTGGGCGTTTGGGGGAAACACAACCCCTTGATGGGTTAACAAGGGAGGTGTGTGTGTGTTAATGACTTTAGGTAAGAATGTATTTATTGAAAGTGAGTGAAATATTAGTGTCTCCATTAACTTGGGTAATTAGTCTTTCGACTTAACCCTTAAAATCTAACAACAATTATGTGTCACCATTAACTTAGGACATTCATGTTTTCTATGTCTATGTAGAGTAAAACATGTTGATGCTTCGAAAGGAGGTTAAAGGTTTTGGAATGGGACTTTGGGTTGGTAAGCTCTTGGTAAAGCGTGGCGATAAGATCAAAGCAGAATTGACGCCTCACCAAAGGAACTATAGTAACAAGCACTTAAACCCCTTAAACTATTTTCTTAGCTAATACTAAAGCTAGTTTGCAAAGTAATCAACAAAGTTAATGTGTATAAGTTGAACAACCGTTCACCCGAGGAAAGCCACAAGAGGCTCAGTTAAAGGTAACCTTCTCCAAGTTTCAGATTCTAGGTTTACACGAAACTCAATTTAATCAGTTAGTTAGACACCACATAGACATGGTGCTGAAAAGTTGGTTAATTTAGGTGCTAATCAAAAACAGGTATTTGTCATCAGATCTTTTTCAATTCGATTACCCTATTTACTAGTGTGAGTCAACTTACTCTATGTCACCCAACAAGCTACTAGGTTTTGTCATCAACCGAACAAGTTGTAAAGCAAGAACTCAAAACACATGCAAATAGTTTTAAAAAACCAGCACATCAATTTGTTTATACAACTTTGTCACGGTCAAAAATGTCACACCCCAACCGATGGCGGAATCATCGGGGCGCAGCACTAGGCGAATCAGATTGCTCAAGAGAATCCATAACAACTATATTGCGATAATATTTATTACATTTGTCATCCCATACTAACAAACAATACAATCACATAAGTTATCACAGATTTCTTGTCCTCTCGAACAATTCAAATCCGACAACCTATAATTTAGATGAGTTTCTAGACTTCCTAGCTTGATTTGATGTAACTTCGGCTAAACCTGCAACATACGTTAAAACTTTGTCAATACAAAAGTATTGGCGAGTATACAGGTTTGATATGTGATAGTGTGATAGAGTAAAAACGCTGCGAATTTCCACATGCATAAACGTAATACACAACATATATACTCACAAAACTGATACTACCAGCTAAGTCCTCGATGCTCGACTCTTGATGGCATAACTAGACCCCGTCGGGCGAAATAGTACTATACTAGTCTTGGTGGGACGTCACGAGTATAAGTCCTAGCATACATGTACTAGCATCACGTATATCTATGCAAACAGTTATTCGCAAGTGATAAATAGTCCAATTAAATCATTCGTTTGATAAGTTTGGTTTTTATGGAACGTATGTTACACCCAAAATTCGATAAAAGGGGTCAAGTATACTCACAGTCGGTGTTTAACGATTAAACACAACTTGATTGGATTGAAGGGAGCACGTCCGAAGTTACCCTGATTACAGCTCGATTGCATAAGTATTGGATAGCGTGTTTACGAAATTGGGCAACACTTTGGTTGGAAGGACTGCTGGTCGATCGACTGGGCTGGTCGATCGACTTGGCTAGTCGATCGATTGGCCTGGTCGATCGATCGGCCTGTTCGATCCAATGTGTTAGTTGGTTAAGGGTGCTGGTCGTTCGAATATCCTAATCGATCGGCTTGCTGGCTCGATCGAATGGACCATTCAATCCGCTAGCATTCCTAGATTTAGTAGGTTGGCCGATCGGCTGGTATGTTCGATCGAATGGGCTGGCCGATCGGCTGGCATGTTCGATCGAATGGGCTAGCCAACCGGCTGGCCTGTTCGATCGGCTTGCTTGTTCGATCAGCTAGCTTGTTCGTTCCGTTAGCCTATTCCATTGAGTTTTGGCTAAGTTTCGAAGGTTTGCCGATGGTTTTGACTGAGACGGTGTGCTTTCGTCCTAAACAACTGAAATTCCCTTAATTTCGACCTGTCCTGCCGGCTGGGACTCACCCCGTCCGATCAGTGTTGGCCGCCCTTAACGGCTTTCACTCGTTTTATTCGTAATCACCCGTTTTTGCCTAGAAATCAGTCCTTGAACCAACTTAGCACTAAGATTGAGTAGAAAAGTCGATTCAGAGTCTGTTTCATGTATAATGAGGGTGAAAAAGTTGAAGAAAGTTTGGAAAACTCCCTTTCAGCTCTCTCCCATGTGATTGATTACAAATTTGTATGAAAAGTTGTTAAACCTTGTGGAAATCTTCCAGATCTGAGTTGTTCTTGGTGAAATGAGGCCAAAACATGAAGTTCATAAGAACACCATGATGACATCATCTTAGAACACCTCAATTCCGCCGATTTCACGGTTAAAAATCCAGATTTGAAAGATAGAAAGATGGAGGATTGAGTTTTGAACAAGAAAGTACAAGATTCGGGTTAAAAACTTACAAGAATCGCGTGATAGTGAGCGAAAATGGAGAAGTATCCTCTGGCCGAGCAGGAGCAGTCACCCCTAGAGTGAATGGGGTGAAAGAGGAGTATTTATAGGCCAAGAGGAAGGAAGAAGGAGGGAAAGGCTGTCCGATCGGCTGGCCCAGCCGAACGGCTGGCCTGTCCGATCGGCTGGCCCAGCCGAACGGCTGGCCTGTCCGATCGGCTGGCCCAGCCGAACGGCTGGCCCAACCGATCGGCTGGCTTGGCCTGTTCGGCCGGTTCCAGCCTATCGACTGGTCCTTCGGCGTTTTGCGTTTGACGTTGCGATGGTTTTGTCCGTTCACTAATTTATATTTATTTATTATTATTATTTACCAGTACACTTTATCACCTTTCGATTTCGATTTGGATTGATTTGATTCGATTAGCTTCACCAACCACCACAGTTATTATTATTATTGTTATTATTAATCACAAAGGGCCGTATATACGTATTTATGTATCCAATATTCAGTGCGTTGATCGAGTTACGCGTGCCTTCGAGTGCGTTCTTCGATGTGATGTGCCACAATGATTATCGGGGCACCACTTACTCATATTGCCATCATCGTCATGACGGTTAGAGTCATAGTACTCACCCGATAACCCTCGTTAGCGTTGATTACTCACATTTTTGACACCTCACGCTCATCGAGAAGGGTAGTTTAGGCCCATATTCGACATCATCGTGAGTGTTATGCAAAATAGGTTTGTAATAGCGATAGAATATGCATAGTTATTCGATTATACTTCGATTTAGCGATAAAATTGGTATGATTACATTATGATCCGAATCTCCGGTGCTAGGCGTAACGAGTGTGTCGAGTAGTAACAACGCACGAAAGTGCGGGTTGTTACAGTATCCCCTCCTTTAGGAAATTTCGTCCCGAAATTAATCCAATAGTAGGGTCGTAAGGGTTGATGCGATTGAGAGTAGAGATTATTAGTGTCTAGATAACGAGCGATCGATTACGATTTGGCGAGTGAAAATAGAGAGAGCATACGATTCGATTACTTAGAAGTGATAACACACACAAAAAGCAATTCCATAGCGTTTTAAACTTACCAATACTCGATTAATTTCCGAAGTTAATTAAGAAGAATCTCCTCATGGCGCGGTGTCGACCGTTTTGATGTCTACACCAGCGCTATGTGGAGGGTTTTGTTATTTGATAACAGGTTTTGAGTTTTACATTTTAAAGAATCAGGTGGCAAATAAGTTTTTAAGAAAACTTTCCTACAACGTGGGTTCGAGCGGAACTCGACTGCCGAACCCTCGTTCTCGGGAAGATTCCTGTCGGTCATTGCAAAGGTTTTTAAGAAAAGAATTGGACTTATGAAATTTTCATTGGGCACGGAGCCAAACTGATTCAATGTTTTCTCCATGTTGTAAGGAATTTCATTTGTCCAACGGTTTTAGTAAAAATTTTATAAAAATAGGTTTTTCTTTAATGATACAGAAAACAATTTACATCGGGCCCCACGTGGCACTTTCCCACGAAAGTTTGTTAATATGACTAAAACACTTATATATAGGAAGTACCAGCGGCGTATCCACCATGTTTTACCCATATTATCTCTGTTTCGTGCGGCGGTGTCACGTGTGCCGATACGACACAGATAGAATTTCGGTTCCCTTGATCCTAGCGATGAGGTGCTAGACCGAGTTTTGAATAGAAATAAGTTGGGTGCAAACCAAGCGTAGGCAGCGGGTGCGAGTAGTCCGGTCGCACAACGCTGGTATGGTATGCTTGGTTGGGCAACGAATGACACGATTTTGATTCGGGTAAATGAGATTTCGATTTGATTCCACACGAAGTTCGCATGGCACGTTTCCACAAGACTTGCTAATATGACAAACACCATGTTTCCATATTAGTTTTATCTTGTGAAGCAATGTCATGCACCCTAACATTACACCACCTGCGATGACTTCCAAGTAACATTCGAACATCGATAGACAATAGATTTCAACAGATTGATAAGCGACGATTGTTGCGTTGCGAGTGATAGACGATTGATTGAACTGATTACACCACGGATAGTACTAAGGCTAGCCCACACGGCCTTTTTCCACAAAGTCAACTAATATGGTCAAAACATCACCATGTTTCAACCTTGTTAGTTTCGTCTCGTGAAGCGAGGTCTTGTGCGCTAACATGACACGTAGAATGCGTGCCTTGATAAGAAATAGCGAACCATGATAAGAGTATCGAGTTGGTGGATTAGGTGCGAGGCGCGTTAAGAGTGGAAGGCGACGAGTGATTCTCGATACTCGTCTAGCGAATTCCACAATAGACGATCCACACCAGCTGATAGAAGTTCACACAATTGACAACAACTAGCGTTAGAGATTTCTAGACAAACACATGATGCGATTGCGATTTCGAGCCACTTATCGAATGATTTGATTGCGAGATTGATCCGGCAAAACTGCGATTAAGTTGCGTTCTAGACTTTACGACCAGTCTCGCGTTGCTCCAATTGCTCTTCGGGGTGAACTTACCTAAGTTCATCGATGTGGCAACTTGTGTACGCGGACTTACGAGAAGCCTCGCAGTGATGCGGTTTAGTTTTGTTACGCCTTGTGATTGATGGTAGAGTGTCAAATTAACCATAATAGTATAATAGGTCTAGTAACGTCCAACTCCACATGGCACTTTCTTCACGAGGTTTCGGTAGTATGGTAAAGCGTACCCCCGCGTCACCCCTACTACTTATGCCCCGTGCTTTGGTGTCACACTTTGTTGACACGACCAAGACCCTTGACCGTGCTCTTAAACGTTATGGCACCATTAGAACTTCACTACGATCTCCGTGCACTGACCAAGGTAATCCCGTGTGCACCCGTGATTAGTTGTCCCTTGCACGTATACCGTAGCTCATTCTAAGAGTGTTATAGGGATAAAATACATAATATAGTACATAGTGCTAGCGTTTAGATAGTGCTCGGTTGTAAGAGAAATAGAATCCACACACGATGATATATGAAATAAGTTCCAGAAATGATAGCGATAAGTCGTATTATTACAACAACATTAGGATCAAAATGACGTTGTTGTGGAAACTTGCGGAGACGGCGGTTGTTGATGACTTCCTTCCAGGTTACGGTCCTGTACGGCACTGCGACGTATAATGCCCATACCAGTTGCAATTTGCGCAATAGCGACATTTTGCTTCTAGCGGGTGATGATACGTGCATGTGAAACACAGGGGATGAGATCCATTGTAAGCTCGCTTTGACTGAACTGGAACTGATCGGAGAGGTTCGGGTTGCGGCAGTCCAGTTGTTGAAGAGTCTGGGCTCACGGTCTTTCGTTTGCGGCTCGGTTGGGCTTCCTGAGTTGATGCGGCGTCGTCTTCGGATTCGCCTGATGATTTGACGGAGACATTGTCGGAGCAATCCTTAGAAGAATCCCCCGAGGAGCTGTCAGATGACCCACCGACCGATTCTCCAGAGGAATCGTCGGATGAGTGGATGATGATTGCTTGATGGGCTCGTGTGACAGGCTTCTTGGTGAAGAATCCGTCCACGACTCGTTTGCTGTTGAGCTCTACGGCTAGACGGTAGGCTTCTTCGATGGTAGCAGGCTTTGCAACTTCGACAAAATCACCCACACACTCTGGTAAGCCACGAATATATTTCGCGATAGCTTTCTTCGGAGTGTCGACTTGACTTGGGCAGATTATGCTGAGCTGTTTGAACCTTGCTGTATAGCTCGCATTGTCACCTTCGGTTTGCTTGATTTCCCAAAATTCGTTCTCTAGCTTCTGGACTTCGTGAGGGGGACAATATTCTTCCTTCATGAGTTCCTTCAGCTCACCCCATGAGAGGGCGTAAGCTGCGGAGATCCCACGTTTGTTGCGTTCGGCGGTCCACCAATCGAGTGCTCGGGATTGGAATACTCCGGTGGCGCAAGTAGTTTGAAGGTCCTCGGGGCACCCACTCTGACGAAGGGTAACCTCGATGGCATCGAACCACTGGAGTAATTGAGAAACACCCCCTTCACCCGTGAAAGGCATCGGATCACAGGCTTTGAAGTGTTTGTAGAGGAATGCAGATTCCGTCTTGACGTCTTCCGGGGCTCGAGAGTGGCTTTGAGAGTGCACTTGCGCGACAATTTGAGGAATGAGCTTGACCACTTCCTTGGTCACAATTGAGGCAATCCTCTTATCGGCGCGTCGTCTGGCTCTTCTCCTAGCCTTTCGTCTCGAAATAGAGTTGTTGGAAGGCATCTAGACAGGAGGATTTGGAATGAGATTCGATCATAATGATTTTGAGCTTTTGATGCGATTTGATTCGATCAAAACTTGTTATAGAATTTAATTAAACACATAGGAGCCACATAGGAAAATTCTAGGTTCCTAAACTCTCACATAATTGATTCGTTTTGTGTTTAATACATATATAGATATAGTTGTAGGTTATACATAGATATTGATTCAGAATTCACGAGGACGCGATGAGAGAAATAGTGTAAGCGATTTCGAGTACTTAGGCGTTTGTTTTGTTGCGATCATTCGGTCTTTGTTTTAGATTGCGATGGCTGTGCAGGTTGTGCGCTTTGTAAATTGAGGTTCGTAAATTCGATAAATCGAGAAATTGGTAAATCGTAAAGCTTAAATTTGAAAACTCATAGACGTAAACCATACGCGTAAAATTTAGATGGAATGCCTTGGGTGTTTAGGCGTTGACTACCCAAGTAACCCGACTATACCCAACAAGTTCGGGCATACGCGTTGACCTAGGGGACTCATGCTTCCACTGGGATGCAGCTCCTGACATTCGTCTCTCTAGTCTTCGCGTAGCCTGAGTCGTTGTTATGGTCGTGACCTTGGTGAGAGCTTTTGTAAACCATTTTATGGAGTGGAACAGTTGATTAAGGTATGGGTTTCACCCCTGGCTTAACAACTTCGTTCCCATTTGTGGTTGTGCTCATCGAATAAATCCGAGAGTTCCACCAGAATTTCGAAATGGAGACCTTTTGTCGAGATGTGGATGTCACTCCTAGCTCAACAAAGAGTTCTCGTGCTAGAAAAATACGCTGAGTGAGTGATCCTATCGAGAGTTATTGGTTTTCACACCTGGTCTCGACTAGATCACTCGGTTTTGTTATGCGAGTAGTTTTGAAAACATGTGTATTGTGTCAGCCTTAGGAAAGGCTAAGTAACCTTCTAGCCTTAGGAAAGGCTCTTTGTGTGAAGCTGTAGTATGCGGTGTTCACACAATAGTTGTAACTTTTCAACAAATTCGATCGAGAGTAGCAAGTTGGCCCAAACAAACCCTAACGAGTTCGTAAGAGTCGGCCTGTAGGTACTTAGACTATAGACTAGGTCAATTTTTCTAAGACATCGACCCGGACTAGGTCGAGTCTCAAACTTTGCCTAATTCCCTATAGTTATGGCTCTGATACCAATCTGTCACACCCCAACCGATGGCGGAATCATCGGGGCGCGGCACTAGGCGAATCAGATTGCTCAAGAGAATCCATAACAACTATATTGCGATAATATTTATTACATTTGTCATCCCATACTAACAAACAATACAATCACATAAGTTATCACAGATTTCTTGTCCTCTCGAACAATTCAAATCCGACAACCTATAATTTAGATGAGTTTCTAGACTTCCTAGCTTGATTTGATGTAACTTCGGCTAAACCTGCAACATACGTTAAAACTTTGTCAATACAAAAGTATTGGCGAGTATACAGGTTTGATATGTGATAGTGTGATAGAGTAAAAACGCTGCGAATTTCCACATGCATAAACGTAATACACAACATATATACTCACAAAACTGATACTACCAGCTAAGTCCTCGATGCTCGACTCTTGATGGCATAACTAGACCCCGTCGGGCGAAATAGTACTATACTAGTCTTGGTGGGACGTCACGAGTATAAGTCCTAGCATACATGTACTAGCATCACGTATATCTATGCAAACAGTTATTCGCAAGTGATAAATAGTCCAATTAAATCATTCGTTTGATAAGTTTGGTTTTTATGGAACGTATGTTACACCCAAAATTCGATAAAAGGGGTCAAGTATACTCACAGTCGGTGTTTAACGATTAAACACAACTTGATTGGATTGAAGGGAGCACGTCCGAAGTTACCCTGATTACAGCTCGATTGCATAAGTATTGGATAGCGTGTTTACGAAATTGGGCAACACTTTGGTTGGAAGGACTGCTGGTCGATCGACTGGGCTGGTCGATCGACTTGGCTAGTCGATCGATTGGCCTGGTCGATCGATCGGCCTGTTCGATCCAATGTGTTAGTTGGTTAAGGGTGCTGGTCGTTCGAATATCCTAATCGATCGGCTTGCTGGCTCGATCGAATGGACCATTCAATCCGCTAGCATTCCTAGATTTAGTAGGTTGGCCGATCGGCTGGTATGTTCGATCGAATGGGCTGGCCGATCGGCTGGCATGTTCGATCGAATGGGCTAGCCAACCGGCTGGCCTGTTCGATCGGCTTGCTTGTTCGATCAGCTAGCTTGTTCGTTCCGTTAGCCTATTCCATTGAGTTTTGGCTAAGTTTCGAAGGTTTGCCGATGGTTTTGACTGAGACGGTGTGCTTTCGTCCTAAACAACTGAAATTCCCTTAATTTCGACCTGTCCTGCCGGCTGGGACTCACCCCGTCCGATCAGTGTTGGCCGCCCTTAACGGCTTTCACTCGTTTTATTCGTAATCACCCGTTTTTGCCTAGAAATCAGTCCTTGAACCAACTTAGCACTAAGATTGAGTAGAAAAGTCGATTCAGAGTCTGTTTCATGTATAATGAGGGTGAAAAAGTTGAAGAAAGTTTGGAAAACTCCCTTTCAGCTCTCTCCCATGTGATTGATTACAAATTTGTATGAAAAGTTGTTAAACCTTGTGGAAATCTTCCAGATCTGAGTTGTTCTTGGTGAAATGAGGCCAAAACATGAAGTTCATAAGAACACCATGATGACATCATCTTAGAACACCTCAATTCCGCCGATTTCACGGTTAAAAATCCAGATTTGAAAGATAGAAAGATGGAGGATTGAGTTTTGAACAAGAAAGTACAAGATTCGGGTTAAAAACTTACAAGAATCGCGTGATAGTGAGCGAAAATGGAGAAGTATCCTCTGGCCGAGCAGGAGCAGTCACCTCTAGAGTGAATGGGGTGAAAGAGGAGTATTTATAGGCCAAGAGGAAGGAAGAAGGAGGGAAAGGCTGTCCGATCGGCTGGCCCAGCCGAACGGCTGGCCTGTCCGATCGGCTGGCCCAGCCGAACGGCTGGCCTGTCCGATCGGCTGGCCCAGCCGAACGGCTGGCCCAACCGATCGGCTGGCTTGGCCTGTTCGGCCGGTTCCAGCCTATCGACTGGTCCTTCGGCGTTTTGCGTTTGACGTTGCGATGGTTTTGTCCGTTCACTAATTTATATTTATTTATTATTATTATTTACCAGTACACTTTATCACCTTTCGATTTCGATTTGGATTGATTTGATTCGATTAGCTTCACCAACCACCACAGTTATTATTATTATTGTTATTATTAATCACAAAGGGCCGTATATACGTATTTATGTATCCAATATTCAGTGCGTTGATCGAGTTACGCGTGCCTTCGAGTGCGTTCTTCGATGTGATGTGCCACAATGATTATCGGGGCACCACTTACTCATATTGCCATCATCGTCATGACGGTTAGAGTCATAGTACTCACCCGATAACCCTCGTTAGCGTTGATTACTCACATTTTTGACACCTCACGCTCATCGAGAAGGGTAGTTTAGGCCCATATTCGACATCATCGTGAGTGTTATGCAAAATAGGTTTGTAATAGCGATAGAATATGCATAGTTATTCGATTATACTTCGATTTAGCGATAAAATTGGTATGATTACATTATGATCCGAATCTCCGGTGCTAGGCGTAACGAGTGTGTCGAGTAGTAACAACGCACGAAAGTGCGGGTTGTTACAAAAAACAAATCCAAATATAACTAAAACTGAGAAAAGTATTAAACCCTACGATCCGTCCACCTCAGGCGAAGCTAGTGTGAGAATTAGCCGTCACACTCGTCATGTTCCTGTCTTGATTTCCGTGCAGCAGCAAGAGCCCCAAAAGGGGCTGCCTAACCCTCCAAAAGTTGTGTCCAAATCGTTGTATGCAAAACCCAAAATTGTCTTTAGAGTACTGCCAAAATGGTCCCTGAGGTTTGGTCACTTTTGCTACCTAAGTCCAAAACTCAAACATTTTTAATCTGGGTCCCTGTGGTTTCAGTTTTGTTGTCATTTTCATCCAAAATCAAAATCTTGTCAGATTTTCCAGTTAACATCCTCTTTTTTTTTTTTTTTTTTTTGTCTTTTTCCACTCTTTTAATGAAGGGCAAAATGACCTTTTAACGTTTTATTATAACAAATTAAAAAAATCTGACCATTTTGCTCTTCATTAAAAGGAAGGAAAAAGACAAAGAAAACCCGGATGTTAACCGAAAGATATGAGCAGATTTTGCTTTTGGATGAAAATGACAACAAAATTGAAACCACAGGAACACAGATTCAAAAGGTTTGAGTTTTGGACTAAAGTTACAAAAGTGATCAAACCTTAAAGACCATTTTAACGGTTTACTCTTGTCTTTATGTTTCTTTTTATCTCTGCCAATCAACTTTCTTCATGCTCCACTGTTCCAGATTTCCAGCCCAAATAGAATATATTTGATTAGTAAGCTAAGCCCATATGGATTTCTCGAATAGTCCATTGTAATTCAATTGGTTTTGACCCCACTTTATAATATTAAGAATCCATTTTATTCAAATCTAGTTCTCGATGTCACTTGCATAAGTATCAAAAACACCTTTTAGTTTTCTATTTATTCTCATGTATTTAATTACATTACTAGGTGTTATACTGTTATGCTAATATTATATTGAGAAGATTATAAGCATGTTTATTTTTTTCTTTATCGAGTTAAATGCCTGGATAATCCCTGTGGTTTGCCCTTTTTCACCTTTAGTCCCTAACTTTCTAAAATTACAGCTATAGTTCATAACTTTTTAATTTTTGTTCCCGAATAGTCCCTGTGCCTAACATCAGTTAGTTTTCTCAGTTAAGAAGGTGTGAAATGACTAGATTACCCCTGAACAATAAAAAAAATAAAAAATAAAGATGGTCCACCCTAATCTTCTTCCTCCCCCCTCTCTCTCTCTCTCTCTAAAACCCACTACCAACGCCACCACCTTCAACCCACCACCACCACCTTCAATCCACCTTCAACCCTACCATATAACAAATTGTCTGCAGTTTATATGGTTGTCATTCAACTATATTTTTGAACATCCTCAAAAATCCTAGAATGTGTATGCAAGATCAAATTGTCAACAACATAAAAAAATTCACATATGCATAAGATCAACAATTCACAATCAATAGTAACATCCCAACAACTCGATCATCCTCTCATTTTTCAAATCTTCCATCATCTGATAGTTCCGACCCCACACCAGCACCACCACATGAAACCAAACAACCCAACACCTTAAGTCATCGTTGCTACCACTATTTAATCCCTTAAAGCCTTATAAAACCCCAATTTCACACACACACAAACACAACAAGTTTTTCACCGGAAAATGATGTGGATTCCGACCGGGGGTGCCTTCTCTGTCGCCTTCTAAGGAGAAATTCGAACAGGTAGTGCCTTCTCTGTCGCAGATTTCCGTCGGTTTTCTGGATTCCGACCACCAATTCTCTAATCTGAGCTCGTTTTAACGTGAAGTATGTGTTTATCGTGTGATTTTTGTTGAAATTGATGGATGTGTGAAGATGATTATGTGATCAGGTCTCTAATCAATTTGATTAGGGTTTCAAAGGAAGACGGGAAGAGGGATCAGGTCTGATCAATTTGGGGATTATGTTTCACGATGGCGATGGTGGTGGGTTTTAGAAAGAGAGAGGAGGAAGAAGATGATAGTGGGCCATCTTTATTTTTTAACTGAGAAAGGGTATTTTTGTCATTTCACGCCCTCTTAACTGAGAAAACTAACTGATCTTAGGCATAGGGACTATCCGAGAATAAAAATTAAAAAGTTGGGGACGATAACTGTAATTTTAGAAAGTTAGGGGACTAAAGGTGAAAAAAGGGCAAACCACAGGGACTATTCGGACATTAAACTCTTTTTTTTTTTATTTATTCTCGTGTATTTAATTACATTACTAGGTGTTATTCTAATATTATATTGAGAAGATTATAAACATGTTTAGTTTTTTTTTTCTTGAACGACAAATTTCTTTACTCTCGTTGTTTGTGGGACTTGACCCAAGACCTTCTTCTCCTAAGATGTTTAAAGACTTTGCTTTTATCAATGGATCACCACCCAATTAGTTACATATTTAGTTATTAACATCTGTTTTATTGTCACCAAAACAGTCGTCATCTTATATTATATAAGAGCTTTAATCATGACTAATTTTTAACATTCCTTTTCAATTGTTTTAGCTCATTTTCATCTTAATCCGCATAATGATAAAACCACATCAAACAAATATATTTTAAACTATTATCAATGCATTTTTAACATAATTAATAGAAAACATAGATAACTTAAAATGCACTGATCAATCGCGAACTTTTTTTTAAATTAATAAACATTTATTAATTTATGGTTTTGGCTAAATTAACAACTTTAATTTAAAAACCAAACATTTTATCTTATAAGAAAACCCCTTTTACAATCAAATCAAAGAAAAAAAATAAAGGAAGCGTCCAGACTCCATAAAAAAGAATTTACAAGCAAATCAAGAGGTCAAACATGGACAGAGATCAAGGAGGAGGCATTGACACGAGCATGGTGCAATACTTCTACATGTCCAAAAGTAGGTTTTTTCTTCTACATATATATAATTATTTAACTTGTTAACTTATTATTTTTTTCCCACAACAAACATAGGTCACAGTCAAACGTCAGATACCTTTTGGAGGTCAGTTACCAAGAAATTTCATGCCTTGGTGCAACGTAAACCATACCGAGGTGTCGATTCCGTCGGCTCCAAGTTTCGAGAATGAACACGATGGTAGAATTTTTTGCTAGTTATTACAAGAATTTGTACGTCCATCGACCAAGTGGGGCAAGTGATGATGAAGTTTTTAGATTGGCTATGGCCAAATACCACTCGAAACATAAAGGTGCGTCACGTGGGGGCGTGGGAAATCTTGGTTAAGTGTTCCAAGTGAGTGTCGGTGCCCAACGAGGTTGCAATGGCAAAAAGGTCTAGAACATCGGAGTTGGGGAAATAAAATGCTAGTGCTTTGGATGTGTGTTGCAACTTTAATATTAATGACGAACCCGGGTTACATGATGATGCGCTAGAAGTTCTGGAATCGCAACGCCCAATAGGGAGGGACAAAGCAGAAAAGGATGTATCTAAAAAAATCAGTCTTTAAGTGAATTGAAGATAGATAAGTTATTGGGCAAGTTTTCTGAATTTAACGAATAACAAGCGAAGAGAATTCAGATGAAAGAAAAACATACTCAAGAGGCGGCCGAGAGGGAATTGGAGAAGCTAAACTTGGGGAAACTAGTGACCGAGCGGGAAGAGTTCAAGTTAATGGCAACAAACATCGAGTCACTTCCGCCTAGAGATCGGAATGTGTTGGCAAAAATGGATAAAATTGCCAAAAAAAAAAGTGGGGTCTTGAGGATTTTTTTTAATTGTGAATTTTTCTTTTTAATATGAATGAATGTTTAATTTTAGAGTAAATTACAAGTTTTGTCCTTTATGTTTACACCCTTTTGTAGGTGGTGTCCTTTAGCGCAAAAGTTGACAAGTTCTGTACTTAATGTTCTAAAATCTTGCATGTTCTGTCCTTTAGGACAAACCCAGTTAGATTTTTTGGTTCAGTATGGTCATGTGCCTTGCACATGAGGGCATTCTTGACATTTTACTCTTCCAAGGGCTATTTTGTAAAAGAAATTTATTTGGGGACTATTTTGTAATAAACTTAAAAACAGAAAACAAAAATATAATCTCTCTCTCTCTGCTGTAATTGAAACTCGCCTCTCTCTCTCTCTCTTTACCACCGCCACCACCCTCCCAAAACCACCTTGCCCGATTATTATTGATTCGTCAAAGTTTTGTGTTGCTAATTGAATTTCGTGGAATTTGAAGTGACGACAAAGTTGTGACCATTGCATGCAGGTGGAGGGTTCCGATTCTTTGCCAGTGACGACAAACAGTTGTGGACTAATTAGGTTATTATGTGCTTTGTTACTTTTTTAAAAGTTTCATCCCTAATTTGTTGTTTATTAACTAATTGATTTGAATCTGGACATATTGTTGTGAGAAATATAATGTGTATTGCAATTTGTTTTAGGTTATGTTGTAAGAAATTATTGAAAGTTGATTCAGGTTTGGTGTTTTATTTTTTTCAATCAGGTGTTAATTGCTTAATTAGGTTTATAAACTGGTGGAATCTGTATATGATGAGGTGTTTTAAAATTTGGAGTATATTCAATAATTAGTTTTTGGTGTTTGGTCTTGATCTATACTTCTTTTTTCGAATGAATAAGAAAATGTTACTAATCTTTTAGCTAGTACTATGGTTTCTGAATGCCCTGTATCAGCAGAAAAGCTCCCTCATTTTCTGTGGAGACTCGAAGATTATTTTCGTAGTTCTTGTGCAGGGTCGTAAATTATGTCATTTTTTGTTCCCTTTCAGCAGGGCCGTCTCCGAGAATGATAAAACAAATTTGGGCCCCGGGCAAAACAAAAAAAAATTGGTATAATATAAACTCATCAAATATATATCAAGAAACCACAATATGACATCCTAATCATGGGGTTTGAACTCATGACCTCAAGATTATAACCCAAAACATTAACCAATTAATCATATAATCATCTTGTTAACAGGATCGAAGAGTCAATTAATTAAGTGAATTGATAGTTCAAAACAGTTTAGGAAATAAAAAATGCATGGGATTAACTGAAAATTGTTTAGGAAATAAAAATATAAAGGAAGGGTTTAGAACTCATGACCTTGGTTTTCAAATTTGAGTATCTTAACCATTGAACTATCTTCATTTTTTGTTACTGAAGTCATTTATTAAACCTTTTGGGCCTTGGCGTCTGCCCGGGCTGCCCAGCCCACAAAGCCGGGCCTGCGTTTCAGGTTTGCTCTCAACAACAAATAAATGAATCATTGTTTTACACAGTGGCGGATCTAGAAAATCTTTGTAGCGGTAACGTTTTATGAAAAAAGCAGTAACGAAATCGAAAAAACTTTAAAAAAATGTCAAATTTTTTTCCAAAATTTACACTACCGCCGGAGCGCCAAATGGTAGCAGAGGCTACCCTTTCCCCTAAGGTAGGTCCGCCCCTGGTTTTACAGAAAATATCATTGTATGAACCCTAAATGTTTGTGTGGTAAAGAGAGAGAAGAGAGAGAGAGAGTTTATCTTTTTAAGTTCGTTATAAAATAGTCCTCAAATAAAATTCTTTTACAAAATAGCCCCTGAAAGCGTAAAATGACAAGAATGCCCTCATATGCAAGGCACATGACCATACTTAACCAAAAAATCTAACTGGGTTTGGCTAAAGGACAGAACGTGCAAGATTTTGGAACATTAAGTACAGAACTTGTTAACTTGTGCGCTAAAGGACACCGCCTGCAAAAAGGTGTAAACATAAAGGATAAAATTTGTAATTACTCTTAATTTTATTTATTAATTGTTAAACAAAATAAAGTAACAAATTATTTGTTAAAAAATTAAAAAGAAAAAAATAAGAAAGGGAAGGTGGAGTACCATCACCACAATGCATAGGCTTGTAGTGGAAGTGGTGATGATATGACACTGAAGTAGAAGATGGTGATGGAAGGGATGGGTGATGATATGGCAGTGAAGTGGAGGATGGTGATGGAAGGGAGGTCCATCACCACGTAACCTTAAGCAAAGCTTGTTGAATACTTTATACACTTCAAAGTTTATTGCTTCTATAACATCGTATCAGTTTTATTTTTGGTTTCTTAAATTCTTGCAAATAGATCCAAAATAGGAATTTTTAGATGGTGGAAATTGGAAAACCATTGTAATAGTTCTTATTTTATGCTTGCATTGTCAAAAACTTTAAAAACATCTTTCTTGGTGCTTACATGTCTAAAGTTAACAACCTATTTTTTGATGATTAAAAAAAGACCATACCACATTACCATGTGTTACAGCATGGTGAAAGGTATGAAGTAGATCATTTGAGAAAGTAGCATATAACTTTTAAACAAACATTATTAAACATAAAATATCATTTTTTAAACGTTAAACTCTTTGCTTATTAATATGTAAGTTTTCACAAGAACTACTTTATTAACGATAAAAGGATTTCTAAAAAAGCCTCATAAAATCTTAAAAGAACTTATTCATCCCTTCTAGATTCCTACATAATTTACATACCCTAGGGGTGTTTGGTCCACGGAATGTTTTAGAATTGGAATTGGAATTTGTATAGGAATTAGAATTTAAGGGAATTGGATTTGGAATTTAAACATTCCAACTGGAATTGGAATCCATCACCGCGTCACCCACAATTCCCGGTTCGGATCGAAACGGTACGGGTCAAAACGGTTCGCGTCGAATCGGTTCGTGTCGAAATTGAGTCGGGACAATTTTCCTTTTTTTCCTTGAGAGAACGGGCTAGATTGTCAATATGATTGTGAGCATGATTTTCATTTCTTAAATCATAGTGCTAGTGCTGAACGTTTATTGGGTGTTGACTTGATTGTCAAAAGTCAAAACAGCTCAATAACCTTTTGACTATTCGATTCTCGTCGCGACTAAACGGTACGGGGCGAAATGGCTCGGGTCGAAACGGTTCAATTCGAAACGGCACGGGTCAAACGGTTCGTGTAGAAACGGTTCGCGTCGTAACGGTACGGGTCGAAACGGTTCGCGTCAAAACGGTTCGATTCGAAACGGTACGGGTCGGAACTGTTCGCGTAGAAACGGTTCGTGCCGGAATGATTCACGTCGAAACGGTTCGTGTTCGTGTCGAAACGGTTCGCGTCGAAACGGTTCGTGTCGAAACGGTTCGGATCGAAACCGGTACGGATCGAAACGGTTAAAGATTCCAATGAAAATACTTTAATTCTTTCACATACAGGAAGGATTTTGAAGTCCTTCACATAAAGGAATTTAAAGGAATTCATGCTAATTCCAATTCAAATTACATTGTCAACCAAACACATGAAGATTGGAATTGAGATTCCAATTCCATCAAATTCTGTAAACCAAACATATTAAGAGATGGAATTCAAATTCCAATTCACTTAAATTCCATTGAATTCATGCGAACCAAACGCCCCTAGGAATACTTCATGAGAATGTCATGAGTAGTATGTGGGAACTAATTATTACAAAGAACACACACCATTAGCCACATGTGTGTACACTATGTAGCACTGCTCTCTGTCTGGTTTCGAACACCAACGGTATAATGTTTTGGGCTTCCTCGTCTCGTCTAGTTGGTCTACCTGACGAAGAGGGCTATCCCCATGCAGTTTACCTCCCCGCGAATTTGACAGTGATGAATTGAACTATATGTCATAACATTGAATATGATGTTATACAAGTTTTTCTCAATATTAGCAAAATAATCTAGAATTATATAAAACAATTATTTATATACATCGGCGGACCTACTTTATGGGGTGGGTGGGCGGGCGGCCGCACCCCTTGAAAAAAAAAATTTAGTGGTATTTTTCGTGAAAAATCCCGACCGCACCCCTTGGAAATTTTCGTCCGCACCCCTTAGAAAAAGAAAATGTTAGGAATTTGTATAAAAAAATTGTGAACACAAATTGAAACCCGATCAATTTATGTAAACAAGTTAGTCCACTAACCCCTTTAATAAAACTTAAATTCAATCCATCAAGCCCAATAACTTAATACCCATTCAAGCCCCATTCCAACTACTAGTTTTGTTAAACAAAATCAGTCCATGTAATAAAAAAAAATAAAAAAAAAAATAAAAACCCAAATCGTTGGTGGTTTTGTTGATTATATGATTGTTGGTTGGTAAATAACAATACTAGGGCTTGAAATTCAAAATTTTAAATTGAAAATTAACGAACATGTGCTATGGTTGAACACTTGAAGATCCTTGTTTATTTTGTATGTGATAGGATTAGGAAAGATCAATGAGTAGGGAAATTATGTCGTTATTTCTCAAGAGGAAAGGGGTTGAGCCACTTTTTTCGTCGGATTCTTCTAATTAAAGACCAATGTATGTTTTAGATAAGTTTTTTTGTTCTTTTATTAAAAGAAATAGAAGTAGGGATGATTTGAATGTTGATGTTTTTTTGTTTGTTAATATGATAGGAAGTTAGGAACTAGGGTTTGATTGTTTGAAAATTGAAATGGACCCGACCCGACCCGATTCGACCCGCTATGAAACTTTGTTTGTTTGTGTTTACTTGTTTTACATGACCCGATCCGACCCGCTATGAACCGATTTTTTTTATATAGCTAGGGGTCTAAAATCTTTAAAAAATTTCCGCACCCCCAGGAAAAAAATCCTGGGTCCGCCACTGTTTATATATGTAGGCAAAAGATCAAATACAAATAATCTTAACATACTAAACATACAAATTGAAGGAAAACCCAAAAAGACAAGGTGACATTTTTGTAATTACCACCAACTATCAAAGTTACAACCAAAAATACCTAAAAAAACACAAAATTTTTTTTTAACATTTTTTATTAAAAAATCGCTACATTTCGTTAGCAAAAAAAAAATTGTGTTTTTTTTTTATTTTTTTAGATTTTTTTTAGGTTTTTTGGGGGGTTTAGTTTTTAGCATTTTAGCTTGGGTGGTGGGGGGGGGGGGGGGGGAGGGTTAGGTTTTTTTTAGGTTTTTGGGGGTGGGGGGGGGGTTAGGTTTTTTTAGGTTTTTGGGGGGTGGGGGGGGTAGGTTTTTTTTAGGTTTTTGGGGGGTGGGGGGGGGGGTTAGGTTTTTTTGGGGTGGGGGGAGTGGTTAGGTTTTTTTAGGTATATTTGTAGAGTAACTTTGATAGTTATTGATAATTACAAAAATGTCACCTTGTCTTTTTGAGTTTTCCTTCAATTTGTATGTTTAGTATGTTAAGATTATTTGTACAAGAACTTTACCCTATATATGTAACTTATGTAATTATATTGCCAAGACTCAAGTCCTTGAGTCTAAAACTATCTGAAGAACCGGTGTATCAAGTCAGTCACTAATGCTAGAGTTTTGCCGGTAATGATACAATCATTAATATTTACAAGGATAACATAAGTGTGTCTGGGCGCGCGTGGTGGGTGTACACGCGTGTGTGTGTCATCAATATACATTTTACGTTCAAACATAACAATCTAAAGTTTCTATTATCAAAGAAAAATACAAACCTCATTACATGCAAAGCACACAATCACTTGCATATGCAAAAAGACAACTTTCCCGTAACCTTAATATATAGCTTGAAATATTAACTCGGTCTGGGAGTATATGAAGACGATCAGACAGATGCCGGAGACTTGAGTGTGAGGATAGCTTTCTTGATTCTCTCAGCAGCCGCCTGTAGGGTCGAGAGCGATGCTGCATAAGAGATCCGGATGCAGGTGTCATCCCCAAACGCATCTCCCGGGACAAGGGCAACCTGGGAAAATAAAACAAAAGGTTATAAACTTATAATAATAAATAAATATTAAAATTCCCAATACTTGGGCTCTTTTCGACCAATTTGAACATGATAGTTTGATTCGAGTTACGAGATGCGTTTAGTTAGTTGTGTATGTTGATGGAGGGTATTTTAGTCATTTTAGTAAAGCAAAGTTCTAGTGATGAAAGCTACAAAAAATGATTCTATATAAATACGAATTATTTACCTGACCCTGTTCCAGAAAATACCGACACAGAGACTCGGAATCCTTTATCAAACCAAAGCCCTCAACCTCGGTTCCGTAGTAATAGCTGAAATCGAGAAAGAGGTAAAAAGCACCCTGCGTAACACGAGTATTAGAACCAACATAATACTGTGAAGGTCAAAGAGATATTTTATTGTGTATATGATTTGTATGATACAATGTATATGTATGTGTGCATATACATATACACACATATTTAGAGAGAGAGAGATACAGTGAGACAAGAACCCACCAATAACGGACTAAACTAATGCGCCTAACCCTGATATATTCTAAGTTTCTAACAGACTAAGGGGCCGTTTGACAACTTCTGAATGGTTAAGTGCTGAACCAGTAAGAGATTTGAACCATTAAGTGTTGAATCACTAAGAGGTCTGAACCATTAAGAGCCAGTATAATGCTTAACAGTTCAGAGGCAAATGTCTAACCAATTCAGATTAGAGGCCTTAATCATTCAGACTCAGTGTAATGCTTAACCATTCAGAGGCAAATGTCTAAACCATTCAGACATTTGCTCATGAAACAAACAGTCTGAACCATTAAGTGTTGAACGTCTGAACCATTAAGAGTCTCATTAAGAGGTAAACAAACAGCCCCTAACACATACTATGGGGTTGTTAAGAGCGGTAATAGAGACCGATATAGCGTTTTGCGTAGCGATGCGATCCGTTGGCGCTATCTGATGTTTTGCGAATTAAAAGCGGGAAAATAGCGGACTTTTAGGGTTTTTTGTTTTTTGTTTTAATATAAATAGTGACTGAAATAAAACTGTATTTAGGGATTTTTGTTTCACGGTTGAAAAAAGAAGCATATTTAACTATTTATATGCGTATTTTAGCTATTTTTGATAAAATATACATGTAAAATATTTCTAAAATTTTCTTCTCCTATATCGCTAAACATGAAACAGTGCCCGCTATTTCATTGCTATTGCTACGTAGCATATAGGTAGCTTGTCGCTATTGTCCCTATTCGCTATTGACAACAGTGGCAATACTTGTAAACAGGGATTGATGGAAACAAACAAAATGATATTTCTTATTTAGTTTTTTAATAAGAAATAGACGGTCACGCAAACGTTCACAAACAAAAAGACAGTTATACCTGAGGTTCAGACATTTTGACACCTTCTAATTCACCAAACGCCGAGACCAAAAAATCTCGTCTTTCACGGAATGCTGTGACCATATGAGCGACGGCTTCTCCACCTGCGTGACCCATTCCTAAAGCCGCAACCGCAGCTTTTTGAGCTATACTACTTGCACCTGAAGTTGACTGAACCAACAATGAAAAAGATATTATATTCAACAATAAGATCAAACGAATAATGATCCTTAAAGTAGGTTTAATGTGACATTATGTACCTGACTTTGGATTTTATTACACGCGGCCACAAAGTGTTTAGGACCGGCAATATATCCGAGTCTCCAACCAGTCATTGCAAAAGCCTATACAAATGTACACAAGGACATTTTAAGATATCCAAACAACTCTTTTTTTGCTTTAATGCATAACGTACAACCTAAAATGAGGGTAAATTAGTCTTTCAACACTAATTACACTTTAATCCCCTCATTTTAATTACACTTTAACTCCCATCTTTAACAACATTATAGATAATTAGTTAGTATTTACACTTTATCCTCTTATAAAAGACTAACTACCCCACGCTTTTTAAACGGTCATAACTTTTTTGTATCTTAATATTTTTTTTTTTTAAATTATACCATAACAACGAGTGCCTGTGTTTCCCGCGGGCACCCTTCTAGTATTAAAATAATACACTTTTAGCGTGCATTGTACAAAACGAAATCGATAATGCAACTGCATACCTTAGAGAACCCGTTGACTGTTAGCGTCCGTTCCCACATTCCAGGCAAAGATGCAAAGCTCGTGTGGACAGCTGGCGCATATATTATGTGCTCGTATATTTCATCAGAAAGCACCTGAACAGAACCAACAAAATACGATTCTAGTTAAAAGAAGGTTACTTATAAATGAGTCGATTTGGGTTGTGTTTTACCAAGAGTCTTGGATGCTTTGCAACGACGCGAGCAATCTCTTCGAGCAATTTCTTAGGATAAACCGACCCTGTTGGGTTAGATGGAGAACAAAGAATTAGCAGTCTTGACTTCTCGGTAATCTTGGATTCAAGAAGCTTCGGGTCGAGCAGGAAGTTTTCGGAGATGCTTGCAGGAAGAATCACAGGTGTAGCGTCAGCCAATCTCGCCATTTCAGGGTAACTCACCCAAAACGGAGCTGGAATTATAACCTGAAAATGGATGATGATTGTAAGAGAAATGCGATGCTATCTTAAACTTTTGTTATTGAGTAAAATGCCATTTTCATCCTTGAGGTTTGGCCAGTTTTGCAACTTTCGTCCAAAGGTTTGTTTTTCCGCATCTGGATCCAAAAGGTATGAAATCTTGCCATTTTCATCCTACTCGTAACCCCATCCATTTTTTCCATTAAATCAGGGGTATTACCGTCTTTTTAGACATTTTTTTTATTAAACTAAACACACTATAAGAAATAAAGTCAACAGAGGTGGATCTTTATTTCTTATTGTGTTTTTTGTTTAATAAAAAATGTATAAAAAGACGGTAACACCCCTGACTTAATGGAAAAAATGGATGGAGTTCACGAGTCGGATGAAAATGTCAAGATTTTAAACTTTTTGGATCCAAATACGGAAAAACAAAACTTTGGACGAAAGTCGGAAAACTGGCCAAACCTTAGGGAGTCATGGACGAAAATGGCATTTTACTCTTTTTTCTATTATCATTGTTTGTTTTTTTTTTTTTTGTGTGTGTGTGTTAGCAAACAGTAAACAGCAATTGACCGACCTCGTCTCCTGGTGAACAAACAGCAAGGACTGCTTGTAGTATACTCTGCTTTGCCCCGTTACTAACGACAATCTGGTCGGGTGTGTACGAAAGATCATTCTCCTCTACAATAATAGATAAAGAAAATATTAATAAAGAAACTATAAATCAATACCGATAACTCGTTCATTGTCGCAATGACTCATATGATGGAACTTACCCTTGAGTTTCTTACATATTGCGGTCCGTAGTTCCAGGGTACCCGCATTAGGAGTATACCGTGTGTAACCTTCACGGATTGCGTTTATACCAGCCTATTTAGAATAAAAAAGATAACGATTTTAACTAAGGCAACTGAAAGGGTTTATTGAATGGATAATAGACGGATATTATTAGATAAGCCACCTCAGCAATAACAGCCGGGGTGTCGAAATCAGGTTCTCCAGCAGCTAAACGGATGACGGGAACACCAGCTTCTACAAGTGCGGTTGCTTGGTCGGTTATAGCCACTGTTTTTGAAGGCTTTACGGAGTTGACTCTAGGGCTCAGAGTGGTATCAAGTTCCATGGGTTCGGAATTGTTGTCTATTGTTACTGCTGAACAAACTGTAGAGGACTTGTGATGTCTTCTAGTCTCCAACGATCTACTCCAAAAAAAAAAAAAAAATGTAAGAGTAGATAATGTTTTAGAATTTTAAAGCAATTAAGGGAAGGCCCTATTTTGCCAGAAACTGTATCATGGACGGAACCAGAGGGGGTCTGGGGGGTCCGCTGACCCTCGGGCGGCAAAACTTGGTATTAATAGGGCATCGAACACAATCCACACCCCAAATAGAGTGGTTGAAGATAGCTTTAGATCATTGTCTACACAGTTGGTGATTAACTGGGCTTAAATAGGTCAATTCAAAAAACACGCGGCCTGTGGCTCCCTTGAAATCGACTCAGTTTGTAAACGAGCCGAGTCCGAGCCAAGGTAACCTTTGCTCATGGCTTGCTCGTTAACCGGCTCATTGGCTCGCTCATTTGGATAGTTTAAATTAAAGCCTAAATTTTAATAGACACCTAAATCAAGCAAGATATATATCATAATCTACTATAAATCAAGCACAAATTGAATCCAAATGGTTAACTGATCAAACATCAAATCAAGCATTAATATCTCTAGTCTGGTGATTTATACAACACAATGCAGGCAGCCAAGCCAAGCCAAGCCAATAAACAACAAATTGATTGACCCTAACTAACATAAGAAAATACCTAATCATGAATCAGAAGTGGATAAGAATAGGTAGGTACCTGATTGCAAGAAGAGTTGGGTTGAGGTTGTTAGAAAAGGAGATGGAACTGGCGGATGTAAGTGAAGAATCAAAAGCGATTGCTGGAGAGTGATTTGTGAAGGAAGAAATGCCAGAAGAAAATTGGGCAGCAGCCATGGGTGGGGTGGGTGGCCTGGGGGTTATATCTAGTTGGTGAATAGGATTGGAATAATTTATAAAGCACAGGAGTAGTAGTAGTAGTTTGGTGAGGTGGGGGTGGGGTCGGGTCGGGTCGGGTGGGTTTGGTGGCAGGGGTAGGTAGTGAGATCGGACGAATTTTAATTTCTTTACCTTTTCTTTTCATTATATTATCTTCTTGTTAACCTTGTTACGTGCCAACTTAACTTTCATTACTTCATTATTACATCATTATCACTTTTATTTATTTAAAAAATCATCTCATTTATATAAAATACATAATACTAACTAATGGAAAGATTATAATCTATTTTTGAAATTTAATAACTAAAACATTTAATTCTAAAAAAAACCTATTTATAAAATTACAAAGGTACATGTATCTTTAATTGAAAAATAAAACAGCTTCCTTTATTAATACGCTTAATACTATCAAATACCAAGGCTTGACAAAAGAGTGTCACGTGTTGTGCCGACATATTAGGCACTGATAGGCAACAAAGAGTACTCTTATTTTTATTTATGATGTTTTAGGTGCATCAACTTTAAAGCGTAGGAAGGAAGAGTTGAAGAAGACGACGGACAAACCGGGTGCCTCTCTCTTTCTATATCCACTCCAAACAAGGAAAGCTCAAGAGTGGCTGGTCTTCAACCCAACAATTGCAAGATATACTACTTGTATGCCATGCTACTTGTGGATTCCAAACATAGTTTAGTTTATGCATTTGTGAATGCAATACGATGCTCCTCACATGGGGGAGTGGTAAACTCTCCTTTTGACCAATTATCTTATGCGATGTCAACTCCCATTTTCATTCCCCCTTTTGCACTTAAACACTAGGCCTGCCTAGTGGGCCCCACCATTAATCCCCTCTCTCTCCTCTTCCCCAATGCGGTGACTAAGAGCATTCACATCCAAATAATCAAATTGTGTGGGTGGTGTTTTTAAAATATAAAAAGTATAAAAAGTGGTTGTGAATGTAGGAGAGAGAAAATGTTACTGTTCATCTGTATATTTGGGGGGACACTGTTCACCCCCTTATAATTTTTTAATATATTTTGAAAATGGTTGTGAGTGAAGGAGAAAGAAAAGGTAATGATAAAGGTATAAAAAATATTATTTAATTGAAAAGGAGAGAGAAAATATAGTGTTTTTTAGTGTAATTTAGGGTGAAAATATGGTGGATTGGATGTGAATGCTCTAATCCCCGAGATTGAATCTTCACAATTTTTTAAAGTATTCAAATGCATATGCTACATGTAATTATGTAAATACCGAGCATTGTTTGGTGGATTCACTAATGCATATACTGCTACCAAATCCAAAACAGAATCTAGGAATATGATATACAATGCACAAATAACATGACCATTTGAATACAAAGATACAATCATTACGCGATAGATAATCAAAGATTGATAAATTATACTCTTGAAGTTAGAGATCTAAATCGACTACAATTGTAATCGCGATAATCAAAAAACACGAGGCACATACATTTTGACTACTTAGGCCGATGCTGCAGATTCCTTGGCTTCTTCAGCTGCCTCTTCTTCCTGTAACTTTAGCAGAGATGGAGGCGGTCTTGGTACAATGCTTTTTCTCCATTGCCGGTCAAGCTTCCTTGACTGCCTCTTCCCAATACCGTCGTCAATTTCTCTCTCGCGCTTAACAGTCAGCATACGAGCAACCTATGAAGATCAAAATTCACATCAATTAAAAACAATACATTTTCAGGAAATTCTTTTGTTGCTAATTCTTTCTTTATCAAATCAAGAAAGAATACTTAATTTATCCTAATCCTTATTTATATAGATGCATAACCATGGATATACTATATGCTATTATCAGCTTTTTTTATGAAGAGTAAATTACGATTTTGGACCCTGTGGTTATATCACTTTTACCCTTTTAGCCCAAAAAGGAATCTTTTAACATCTGAGCACCCAACGTCTTTTTTTTCTAACCCTTTTGGCCCCTAACACTAACCCATCCATTTACTTTTAGGGGCCAAAAGGGTTAGAAAAAAAGACGTTGGGGGCCAAAAGGGTTAGAAAAAAAGACGTTGGGGGCCTAAAGGGTTAGAAAAAAAGACCTTGGGGGCTCAAATGTTAAAAGATTCATTTTTGGACTAAAAGGGTAAAAGTGATATAACCACAGGGGTCAAAATCGTAATTTACTCTTTTATAAAAAAAATCTAGACGTAAACCCGTACGGGTCTAACAAGATTATGATTTTGAAGGCCACTTGCCCAGCGCAAGCTGCGTTTTACCCAGTCCCTTTGTTTTAAAAAGGGCGAGGCGCAAGGTATTTATATAATATTTTTAATTTTAATTTAGTTCCAGATAATATTTACTACAATGTATAAATGTTAATCCTTGAACGCGTAAAATTTAGATTGTAAAACCTCTATATACGATTTAATATATAAATAACTTATGTGTACAACCTGAAAACCTATAGTAAGGATCCTACGGCACCATCTATTCCAAGAATGTAACATCACTTTTAATGACCAATATTAGAGGATATTTGTTTTAAACAATCAAGAAATTATGAATGGATTAATCGGGCGATGGGCGGTGGCTAGTCGGGCGGTGGGGTGGGGACTAACGATTAATCGGGGATTCATCTAACAGGAATTAATCAGAATTAATTGTGATTAGTAGGAGATTAGTCAGCGCCTAGTCGGGATTTTTACAACCATGATCATGGCAATCAAGTTAAAAGATTTATTTAAAAAAACGCCAAATGAGTAAAACTGTGATATGTAATAAAAAATGAAAAAACTGGTCAAAATTAGGATATGTAGGAGACTGATACGTAAAAACAATGAAGAAATTATGAACGGATTGGTTTACTTGATAAAAAGGCTGGTATGTCAAAGGGACGAGAGAGATGCAACTTCCGCTTGTACATAAAGCTTATTTGGTTGTAAATAAAGCAAGGCTTCCCGTACGTGAAGCTCTCGCCTTGCGCTTTTTAAAACCAAGCCTCGCACAAAACTCTACACTAATTTCCACAAACAAATGTACTTATCTACAAATACTTACTCTAAAAGCCAAATATGCAACCTAAATAAGGGAGTAATATAGAATCTGCTACAATATTGGTTACTGCAACTCTAAATTCTGAAAATAAATATAAAAATCAGCTAACTATCCTCAGCTTCAACCAAACATCAAAACACCCCTCATTTATTTATATATATAAAAAATGAACAGCAATAATTCAAAACTTTTCAAAAACTACAACAACTCCAGGATGACACCATCTAAAAGTATGTTTGGCATGGAGCTTTTAGGAGCTTATGGCTTTAAGTTTTTAAAAAAAAGCTTCTACTTAATAAAAAGACTTGTTTGGTTGAAGGAGCTTAAAGCTTTTAGGTTAGGAGGTTGAAGCTTTTGGTTGAACGCCCCTAGTAGTAGCGTTTAGAAGGAGCTACAAGCTTTTAGGGAAAAATGACTATTTTAACCTCTAAAGATAATGAACTTTTTAATGTACAAACTTTTAAAATTTTTAGTTATGTCCATTTTGATCATTTTATACATTTTATTAAAAGCTCCAGCTACTCTGCCAAACACCAAATATATCTAAAAAACTACAGCTACTAGCTACCAGCCACTTTTGCCAAACATACCCTTAAACCATCAAATCTAATACCTTGAGTTAACTGCCATTTTCGTCCCTGTGGTTTGTTCACTTTTGTCATTTCAGGCCAATTTTCAAAAATGCACCAGTTTCCTCCCTGACATAATGGAAATGTGCCACTCTTCAGTCAAAAAATTAAAACCCAGTTAAGTCTGACAGGTTAAATGAAGGTTATTGTTGTCAATTCATAAAATAAGGTGAGAATAAAAGATATAAGAATTGACAATAATACCCTTCATTTAACATGTCTGACTTAACTGGGTTTTAATTTTTGGACTGAAGTCACACATTTCCAGTACGTCAGGGAGGAAAATGGTGCATTTTTTTTAAAATTGGTGCATTTTTTTTTAAAATTGGCCTGAAATGGCAAAAATGAACAAACCACATGTACGAAAATGGCAGTTAACTCTAATACCTTTAATCCTAAAAATCTACAATGCTGCATATATTGTTATAATAGCACTAACCATATCCCCTAAACATAAGATTAAAAACACTTCAAATATCAAAAATAAAATAAGAAAAAACCTAGATATTTGACCTGTTGGGTTTCAAAATTTTGAGTTCAACTCATGAAATGTACCTCAAATATTAAAAAAAATAATAATAATAATAATTAAAAAAACCCAGATATTTGACCTGTTGGATTTCAATATTGTGAGTTCTTCATGAAATGTACCTCAAATATTAAATAAAAAAAATTAAAAAAAAAACCCAGATGATTGACCTGTTGAATTTCAAAATTTTGAGTTCTAACTAACTCCAATTACACAAATAAAAAATGAAAACCCAGATATTTGACCTGTTTGGATTTCAAAATTTTGAGTTCAGCTCATGAAATGTACCTCCAACTATATATATAAAAAATAAAAAATAAAAACCCTCAAATTGTTCAATCAGATTGTCAAAAATAAGAATTCAATGTTCAACATATTCAAAACAAGAACCCTAAAAATCTTTAAAAAAAATAAAAAAATAAAAATAATAATAAAGCATACCCTTTTACGCATCCGACGGAAGTCACTGGACTTGAACTCGTTCCTAGCGGACCTCTGAAGACGAAGCATAAAAAGCTCACCTTTAAGGTCAACAATCTCATCATTGATTTCTTCAGTGGTTTTAGCCCTAATTTCTTTCAATTCTTCTTCTCGTTTGGCCATCATGACAACCGATTGGCGCGTGGTTGATGCTCGAATGGCGGGTGGAGGGAGAAGGTGAGAGATTCTGACGCCATTGAAGGAAGATTTGCGGGTGATGGGTGAAGATGTGAAGGTGGTTTTGGGGGTGATAATGGTGGAGGTTGAAGAAGCACAAGAGAGGGTGAGCATCTTGGTTATTGGTTGTGTGAAAGGATTGTTGGAGATAAGGATATGGGGATAATAATAAAACTAGAACAAAAATGGGTCAACCGGGTCGGGTCGGGTCAGAAAATATTATCAAGTAGGTTTGCACCGAAAACGGTTATCAATTTATCATGTCATATTGTAATTGTAATTTTCCCTTTCTTTTTCACTTCTTTCTCCTAACGCTTTGGTTTAGCTTTTCAAAACAACTTATAACTTTTTAGAAAAGTTAATAAGTTACAATGGAGTGACTTATTGATTTTTTTGTTTTTTTTTTTTTTTTGCCGTTCAAAAAAATAATAATAATAATCTCATGCCAAACACTTTTTAACTTTTCAAAAAGTCAATAAGCTAATAAGTTACTAAAATAAGCAATCCCAAACACCCCCTAAGATATGACTTTTATTTTGTTTGAAGAATGGTTAATAAGTTACCAAAATAAGCAATCCCAAACACCCCCTAAGATATGACTTTTATTTTGTTTGAATAATGGTGTATTAGAGTTTTTAAAACTTTATCTTGGACAAGTACTCAAGGTTCGCTTGATGGATGCACGATTGAACATTTTATCGACCATGATTATTCGGTTACAGTTTTTTTTTCTTTTTTTTTTCACAAAATTGATGGATTTTGTTGGTTAAGACCACAAATGTCATTAGCGTTTTTTCATACATTGAGCATTCCATTTAACAATTTTTTTTTAATGGCTAAACTTGCACACTATGGGGATTGAACCCATGACCTCCTACTATTCTACACCTTATTTAATTCACCAACACCATTGGGCCATTCCCAATGAGCATTCCATTTAACAAGTACTAGAAGTGAATTTTGACAAAGTTATTTACTCACTTTTTGGCTAGTTTTATGTCATCTCTTAGATGCCCTATTTCAAAGTTGAGTAAAGTCCTATTTGAGTCCTTGTGGTTTGTGCAGTTTAACCATTTGAATCCAAAAACTAAAACTGTCTTGATTTGAGTCCCTGTGGTCTCAAATTTTAAACATTTGAGTCCCTATGGTCTCTAATTTTAACCATTTGAATCCAAAAACCAAATGTTTCTGATTTGGATGTTGTTTACTTTTGGATTCAAATGGTTAAAATTAGAAACCACAGGGACTCAAATCGAGACAGTTTTGGTTTTTGGATTCAAATGGTTAAACTGCACAAACCACAAGGACTCAAATAGGACTTTACTCTTCAAAGTTTCAAACAAGTTGACCACTTTTCCTCCTTTGACAAATTGAGATTTTTCTAAAGTAATTCCTTGTCACTTTTGAGTTTTAGATTTTATTTAAAGTAAACTAGTATTAACCCCCAACCCCACCCCACCCCCTCCCCGGTGTTGTGATGGGAGCGTAAAATCTTGACAAAATACCTAAATTAAATAAGCTGATGCATCTCAAGCCACCATTGGAAAACCGTTTTTTTTAAGAACCGGACAATAAGGTTGCGTATTTATTGACTCGACAAAATAATAAGATATCTAAATTAAGTAAAATTAAAAAGAAATGTGGAAAAGAAAATAAAATTTGAGGAGTCAGCCTAGCCAAAACGAGGGGTCAGCGGAGCCACAGCGAGTAGTAGTCAGCCTAGCCAAAATGAGGGGTCAGCGAAGCCAAAACAAGGAGTCAGCCAAGCCATTAAGAGGAGTCAGCCCGACGCATCAACCACTAGGAGGAGTCAGCCCGACGCATCGGCCACCGTTTTGCCTTTGATGCGTCAGCCGTCGACTCAATCCATGATTCTTGACACGTGTCAACACCACCTTAACGGACGCAATAGCTGACATATCGACGCCGTCCCATGCTTGAGGCGCCATTCCAAGGACGCATGAGGGTGACATTTTGGTAAATCATGTTGGTCAAACAACATTTTGGTAATTTCCCTAAATAAAAACAGAGTAAATTGCTCTAATGTCAACGTCAAGCATAAGAACTTTATAGATTGGTGAATATGTAGTCTTAATTTTTATCAACTTATAAGTAGTTTTTTATAACTCAAGAGAATTTTGGTGTCAACAAATATATGTGCATGATATATACAAAAATATCATCACACAAACACAATGATGTCAAATGGTTGGTGTGGATATTAATAAATCCACTGAGTTCATTATTTGGTCTTCCACCAACAGTTGTTATACAACATACTTATGATAACAATGGAGATCGCCTGTTCGCAACCGTCTCTTTAAAAGGAAACGTCCACGAGAAGAAGAAGAAGTGTGTGTTTGTGTGTGTGAGAGAGAGAGAGAGAGAGTTAAATGGTCGCCATGGCTAGACAGTTGGTGCCATGACTGACTTGGTCACTTACCCATTTGATCAACTCATCAAAGCATGAGCAAGGCATTGTTTTTATTGGTTGTACTATGAGCACAGCTAGCTTGATCCCTTGTATATGACCAGGCAGTCTAATCAAGTAATCAACTTAAGAGTTTGCAACTCGAACTTAATTGCACCCATAAGACCCTATTCAATCTTGAAATAATTTTATCGACCTTAACAGCATTTAGTTATAATATAATAATTAGTGAGATTAGTTCAACCTTTCTTCCAAGTTCCAAGGCTAGCAATAGTGAAAATCAAAGTACCAAAGAGTCCATTCCCATTGCTTCCGTTGACACCTACCTATAGCTAAATTGACATACGTCAATGTGTGGCGGTTAGTTAGTCATCTTTAACCGCCACACATCAACTAGATGTGAATGTGATGTGTCGACAGAATAAACATAAAATAGATGATGCCTGAAATAATATTACTTTTATAGTCAAAATTAACTCACATATGAAACAATACATATGTATGTGTGCAGTAGAAGGTGCAAGGACTTATGGTGGATTAAAGATGGGATAACATGTAGAAACAAATACTATTTGCAAATAAAAAAGATTCTAAATGAACACGGAGATGTTTATTTTGGAACAAAGGATGTAACACATTCCACTACAGATATGAAAACAACAAATAACGGTTAAGTCAACAAAAATAAAGCGAATACTAAACCTCGGTTTTCAAATTCTTAGCTGCAGAAGCACACGCAACTCGGAAAACTAGCATTAAAATGGATGGAGCATAAGAGAACTAGTTTTTCTCTGAATCAGTCTTGCAATCATCTATTACTTCTTTCAATGTAGATAAGCTTGTTTCCTGCAAAATTCATACATGAACACAAAAGTTTATAAAAAATGAAATAAATAAAAACTGATTTTGAATCACAGGAGTAAAGTGTTTACTTTGAAACTTTGACTAATAATCAAACCACGAGTAATATTAAGCGGTATGAAGGTGATCTTGCTATGGGAAAATGGCAAAAAAAAATATAATGTCATCATCAGGTTCAATTTTTTTTTTTTTTTGTTCAAGGGTTATGTGTATTTGTAAAACTCTTTTTTATATTCCAAACCAGTTTGGTGCAGTGATGCGCAAGCTGATGAATATTGTTCAAATAAGTTTACGACGTTTATAGTCATGCTTCAAACATTTTAGCAATAAGTTTCCTTCTACCACTAATATTTACAATGACCAGAGAGTTGTGGAGTAAACAATGCATTTTTTTCGAATAGAGTTTACATTGATTGTCAAAGACGCAAGGCGCAGGCGAGGCGCATCGGCCTCGCCTGGAGCCTAGGCGCAAGGCGCAAAAAAAGCGTGGGCTTTTTTAAGAAAAGCGCACATAGAGAAAAAAAATATAAAAAATATGTTATGCTTTGAAAATAAATAAGATTCCACATATAAAATTAAAAAACTATTATATATGCCATTTAAGATCATGTAGCTAATAGTTAGTAGCAAAAATGAGTTTCTAAGCTGGACTTTGGTTGAACTCGTGCGTGCCCGCACATCTTGTGGACACGAATGCAGCTCCGAAAACCCGGGCCCGCGTGAGGCAGGCAGTTTTTGCATGCACTCGGTTTCGTTTTTTCCCACTTTTTCTGCTTATCCACTGCGCCTCAGCACCGTTTTCTCAAAAAAAAAACCATTTTTGCGCCTAGGCTACCACCAGGCGCTATAGGTGCGCCTCACTGCGCCCGAGCGCCTAGGCACGCGCTTTATGTGCTTTTGACAACATAGTCACTATACAAACAGATAACATCTATGCAAATTCACTCATTCTTCATTATAAACATTCCAAATTTTCACAATTGAACAATACTAGTATGGTGTAATTTCCTTCTGATTTCATTTATATGCTATTCTTAGTCTCCTAAATTAATATTTTAACTCATCTGTGTATTATAGAAGTGTTGTTGATGATTTTCTTGCGCTAACGCTTAGAGAAAAAGTATTTATATAAAAAAAAAGATAACGCCTTACAATATTCGGTTGTATGTCATGATCCACGAGTTGTAATTTAAATCAAAATAGGTGATAAACTACGTATGGCATAACCTATGGAGTTAATATCAGTGATATATCGGTTATCAGTCCCCATGTAAAATCTCGGCATTAAATATCGGTCAGAATATCGATACCAATATTATCAGTGATATTGACCGATATATCACCGATTTTCCCGAAATCAGTACCTTTCTTCTTAGTTCTACCATTCATCTTTCTTCTTATTGCTGCCATTAGTGTTTTAAGTCTTGACTATTAATTTTTAGTGTTAAATGTTAGTGTTTTAAGTCTCAAATATCGGTCCGCATAACTGCATAGAGCATACACGTAAAAATGGTTTCAAAATCATCAAATGAACAATACATAAGACAGCTTCCAACGAAAATCATAAGAATAAAAACTAAAGCAAGAGGCAAAAAGAGTTGACTTACAAGTTGGGTCCCCTCACGAACAAATATATCCTCCATATGAAGAAAAAGGGACTTCCATCGGCCCGTGAGATCTGATTCCAAGTTTGAGAGTTTTCCAAAGTTACTTGCAACATCCCTGCTGTTTCGGTTGACCAAGATTGTCGCTTCTTTCTGACTCTTTTTTATTGCTATACACACAAGTATATAATTATTACAAAAAAAAAAGAGAAATATAAAAAAACAATATCTTGAAATCAATCAATTACACACTGACTCACCAGCTATCCGGCCTTTGATATCCTCATAGTGTAGATCCGACCAAAGTTGAGCGGCTGATAATCAGATCATTATAAGACTCCAAAGACTTATTGAACTCTAATTACATATGTAAACTAAATAAATAAAAAGTTTAAAAAAAACCACCTTTCATGCAAAAAGAACAAGAACATTCTTTGATCATGTCCATACACGCGCTCGACATACCATCACCCGTCTGCCCAACGCATCGCTCTAAACCACACTTTGACTCTTGTGACTCGAGCAATCTTGTACAATCAATATACTCATCTTTGCTTGAACCCAAATTATCAACGCTAACATCATTCAGATCATCCACACCCAAGTCATTTTCCGCCACTCCTTTCGATTCAATTAACGCTAAATCTACAGATTCAGTTCTTTCATCCTCTTCATCGTCCACAATCACATCAGGCCCATTTTCATCCAATGCGATCGCATGCACCAGTTCGGTGTCCCGACAACCATCGCTCACCACATCAGCAGCCTTAACAACCGAGGATGTAACTGCGGCATTCTGTCGAACACCTGGTGGGCATGTTTCCTCAACTTCACACACAATCTGATCCGCACACTCTACAATATCCCCCTTCGGTAAACCGATATCACCAGCGTGCTGACAACCGTCACTCGCCACATCAGCAGCCTTAACAACAGAAGACGTAACTGCAGCATTTTGTCGAACACCTGGTGGGCATTGTTCCTTAACTTCACACACATTCTTATCCACACTCTCTACGATACCCCCCTTCCATAAACCGTTCTCACCGCCGGAATGAACCCGCAAAACACACTCTGCAGCCTCATTATTATTATTTTCTTTACATTCATCTACTCTTCTACATTCTTTTTTTGCAGATTTCACATCTAAATCAAAAGCTAACGAAAACCCTCTTTTCCCAACTTGATTCGTTACATCTCCTAACGCAGATCGAGGTGTTTGTCCACTCATAGTATAAGTAAGCAAGTAGTATTCAATTTGTTGCCCTAAAAGCACGATTTTTTTACAGTTGTTACTTTAAAGATTTGAAGCATGAGAAATTGAGAATCTAATTAAGTGAGAATGGAGATACTGACCTTGATGCCAACTTGTTTATGGAAAGTCTGGAACTTGCTTGATTGGGATGAGGGTTTCGAGGGATTTGTGGGGGATTTCGGGTTTTGACCCAAAATCTCAAATTGAATTGTTGAGGCGGGAGGGAGGGGGATGATTTTGGGTTATGAAATTTGGATGCGCGCCTTCGACATTAGTCCACAATCTTGAGCCGGGTTGGGACTTGGGATTTAGCCACATTTAGGGGTGTTGGCGTCAACGGTTATGTTTGGTTCGATTATTAGCATTAACTGAAATTAAAATCGAAGTTATTGGTTAATCTATTTTATTAATTGTTTGGTTTTTGGTTAATCGATTTGGTTTATTTGGTTATGTTGTCGGTTTACAATTCGGTTGGGTTATTTTCGGTTAATAACCGAAACCAAAGTTGGACTAAAATTTTCGCTTAAAAATAATGTAATGGAGGTATAAGTATATGGAATAGATGTATAAATATATTATATGGAAGTATAAATAATTGAAATTGAAGTATAAATACATGAAATGAATGTATAAAAGTTATAAATAGAGTAAAGTATAGTTTCAGTCACTCAGGTTTACATCCGCTCTCAAGTTCAGTCCCTGTTTAAAAAAATCAACACTCCAATCCTTGACGTATTCAATTGCTCATAATTAAAACCCTGACACTAACTTCCGTCAGTTGACCGTTTACTTATTTAACGGTGTGAAGGGCAATATGGTCATTTCACCCAAAGTTGACTCCTTTCACTCCTTTTTAACCCCCCCCCCCCCCCGGTCTTACTTTAGAAGCTACAATACACTCCCTCTCTTACCCAAAGTCTTCCTGACACCCATCACAGCTTCGGTAACTCCACCTTCTCTGGCAATCCAGGTCCGATCATCATCAACATGCGCCAATACGCTATAATTCTGTTCACTTTCCATGTTGTTGGTATGACATTGTGTTAATTTTACTCCAGATCGTTGAATTTCGTCTTGTGTGCAATGTATATAATCTGAAATTTGGTATTTCTTCCATGGATTTGTAGTTGAAATTAGGGTTCAGGTCACCCGACGCCTTGTCCGGATCCAATATCGGGTTGTGCTACAGACGAGAAGAAGGTTCAGGATTGAAATCTGTTTTAGTCGTCGAGCATTAAGACGGGGACTATCATGGGTGTACATAGGATGCCTAACTATTAGCTTACGTATAACAGTGTAAAAGGGTTATTTTGGCCACTGATTATTTTTTGGGTTTTTGAAGTTAATGATCAGGATTACCCTTGTATTGTTATCTAATATCAGATACTAAACTATTGTGTATGAAGGGTGGTCTTCAAACTGTGTTTTGTTTGAAGTTATTAAACTAATTTTAAGATTAAATGTCTTTGCCTTTGATTGTTACTGCACTGTATTAAATGTTGATATTTATATGTTAAGGATCATTTGTAGCTTAGGGTCAAATGACACATTAGGATCAACTGAAGCTTAGGGTCAAATGACAGCTGCACTGCTGCACATTAGGATCAATTCACAGCTGCATTGCTGCAGATTAAGGATCAACCGAAGCTTAGGGTCAAATGACATCGTGTTCACTTTTTAAATTGATGGTAATGTTTGTTTGAGATGTTTGTTTGATACTTTGATGTGCTTATGATGTTTGTTGCACATAAGGCTTTATCAGATTTATAGGATAATTGAAATTGATGGTATTGTTTGTTTGATAAGGGTGCAAGGAGCATATAACTAATGCATATTATGTTCTCAATGCACATAATCAGTTGTGTTGTGCATTGGGATGATGTCGATAGCATCTTCATTAGATTACATTCAGTTGAATAGCACGTAAGCCTTTGAAAATGAAATGCACAATTGGACTTACTTATAAGTTAAACAACTACTGCACATTAAGTTTTGAATGCACATAAGCCTTTAAACATGAAATGCACACTAGTTGTTTTCTCATTGTATGCACAATTGAAATTGCTTATAAGTTGAATAGGCATGATAGACTATGTTTTGCACAACTGGATTTACCAAACTCTAGAACAGGGTTGGTAGACTATTTTATGTAAATAATAGGATTTGTCAATCACTTGAACAGGGAGCATACATCTTGGTAGGGATAACATGAACTGTTTGACTAGATAAAAAGGTCACAAGTGAAAGTCAAACCCAACCTAACTCCAAAAAGTCAAACCCAATTCAACTTATAAGCTGCATTCCAATTCTAGTTACATGTGTTGATCTCTTGTTGTTGTTGTGTTAATACCTTGATATTGTTGTTTAATTTTCTGGTTACATGTGGTTTGTTACTAGATTAGGAAAAAACATTTGAAAATATATGGAAATTAAGAAATCAACCTGCAGGGAATGAAATTGTAATTAAAGTTTTGGGGGGTATTTTAGTCTTTTCATAGAAATACTAACGGTCTGTTAATGCCAGGGTTTTAATTGTGAGTGATTGAATACATCAGGGACTTGAGTGTTGATTTTTTTTGAAATATGGACTGAATCTGAGAGCGAGTGTAAACCTCAGGAACTGAAATTGTACTTTACTGATGATAGTCAAGTTTGAAGTTCTCAATTTATAGACTTTCATTCAACCATCCGTAGTTTAAAGATTAGTCAATAGTATATTAGAACAAAACTGGTTTAAATTCCATCTTTTCTTAATTATATTTTTGTAACATTTTAGTTTGTGTTTTCAAGCTTGAACTAAGGATCTGGTTAGGATCTAACGGAGAAAAATAACTTCAAAATTAATAATATTACTGAACAAACAAAGTTGTTATTCCTTTGATATTGCTACCCTGCGTGCCTCTCTAGTCGTGATCCTGTTAAAAGGTCCACACAGACATAAGTACTTGGTAACAACATCGTCGATCACACTACTTTGCCGAATTACCCAACCCTATTCATTAACCTTTCTTACTTTTTTTTATCCCCAAGCGGGTCTAATGCTTTACAAGAAGTCTCCATTTGGGATGGCAAAACAAAAACCGAGCCTAGTGGGTATACCCAAAACTCGAAGCATTTGAGACGGGTAAACCTGATAGCTGATGGGTATGGGATCGGGTTTGGGATTTGGAAAAAATATTTCTCGGGCATGGGACGGGTGTCACACCCCAACCGATGGCGGAAACATCGGAGTGAGACGAAATAGATTGCTCGAGACATCATTACACTAATAATTGTGACGAGTATTTAAATAGTAAATTTCATTTCATTTCTAAAGAATAAATTACAAGAATTTGAGGTAACTACAACATCATGAATAATGAAATACAATGCAATAAGAATACAAATTAAAGTGTGTATCTAAGCATCCTACTAGATTCCATGCATCACCAACATCATCGCTAAACCTGCAACATGTTTTAAAAGGCATAGTTCAATACAAAGGTATTGGCGAGTACACAAGTTTTAGACTCGTGTCATGTGTATAAAAGTATTTTCAATCCAACATAGCATTTGGTATACGAGGTCAAACTATCATGCATAACAATATGTCAACTCTAGTGTCCACTAGTATTTAGCATCCCCCGTCACAAAAGCAACGAGACCGTTATAAAATAAAGACTTAACAAAACCCCGTCGGGTGGTGTGCTACTCCTATAGCGTTATAATTGTTTAAGCCGAGTTAACAAGTAGTATGTATTCTAGCATGAACCTAAGCATAACAAGGCATGTATACGGATCGAATGGATAAAGTATGTTTGTGAATTGTGCGGTTTAACAAGTAAAACATGTTGCACCCAAAGTGAATAAAAGGAAAATGGGTCAAGTGTAGTCACAGAGTTGCATATGCTTTCCGATTATCCAATGTGATGGAGTTATTGAGATTAGAAGGTTGAATATGTTCGATTTGGAATTTTAAGAGACGGATGCATTTTGTCTAAGGATGTGGAGTTTAAAGTACGTGAAAAGTAAGTATATGAAAAGTAATCATCTTGTACACATAGCACATGTTCTTGACACTATTAAAACTCAAAAGAGTTTGTAAGATTTCATGGATTAAAGGTCCATTAGAGTCATAACAAGTGTTCGGTCATAGATGATGTAACATGTTCTTGACAAATAGCTACTAAGTTATCATCAAGCTTAGTTACTTAGATATATATATATATATATATATATATATATATGGAATACATAGGTAATATAACGATTACAAAGTCCTAACGGTCAAGTATGAGGTACGAGATTAGAATCTCCATTTAGGCACCTCTTTGTGTCATAGAAGTCATGTAGGAGGTAGGAAGAACAAGTTCTTCCATTTAGGCACCTCTAAGTGTTCACCACTACACTTGATGTAAAAACAATCAAGGAGGGTCATGAACTTACAAGTAATACAAGAATACTAAACACTAATCTATAAGAAATCATCAAGCAATGTGTGGATTTTATGTAGGACAACCCAAGTTAATCCTAAATCACATCGACATCAAATCTTAAACTTGAACATCACTTGTGGGTTAAACCCTTGAACAAAACAGAAAGTTTGTGAGGATTAATCCTCTGATTTTGAATGTCTCAGCCTTGTTTTTAAGTCTAACTTACCATAGAAGTGGTTATAAGCATAAGGACATAGGTTTGAGATGAGATAAACTCAAGTTACACAAAGGTTTACAAAGTTTAAGTAAAAAACATAAACTTCAGTCCACTTTGGAGCCTATTTGGGCACATTCTAGACCTTGGTTTTCCATAGAAGACCTGTGGAATTGTTCCTTAGGTCAATCCAAACAAGTAGGAAGAAGAATCGATGAAAACGGACAAGAAATGAAGAAGTTATGCTTGTTTGAAGAACTTATGTTGAATCTGATCTAGCTTCTGATTAACAGCTGATTAAGAGGTGTTTTGAGAGTGTTTTGGTGAGTTTGTAAAATGGAAAATGTGTGGGAAAGGCTTGGTATTTATAGGGAAGGATTAGGTTAGGTTTTGGTGGGATAATTAATGCTAAAACAATGTTTAAACTCAAAAGAAACTAAAAATTGCGCCCAAAATCAAGCTGGGAAGGCTGCTGGTCGCGGCTGAAAACTTGGGCCGTCGCGGGCCGCGGCGAAGTCAGGCTGGTCCGTCGCGGGCCGCCAGAGATTTACGTATCGAGTCTTTAAATTAAATGAATGCCGGGTTTAGTTCGATGTCAAGAACCAGTCCAGCTGGTTTGTGCGCGTGTTTGTGAAGGTGTTGACCCGGGTTCGATCCCTGCAGTCAGCATTCTTTTTATTTATTTATTTTTCTGACTTAAAACCCTTATATTTTAATTTATTACATAATTTACCCCTGAACTTTAATTAACCAAGTTATATAGTTTAAAAGAGGGAACTAATTTTATAGAACAAACTAACTAAGTTAGTTTACTAACTTTAAGATTTAACGAGACTAACTTAGTTTATTATAAAAATAACTTTTAAATAGTAAAATTAATTAATTTAATTAATTAAAACAATGAAAAAATAACCATAATTATAACGAATTAAATTAAAGATAAAAGATTTTTCGACGTTACAACGGATTAAAATTTTTGAAAGAGACAAGCTTCTAAAACATATTTTCAATACTCGATTTCTAAATTAAGGAAGTTATGAAAACGCGGGGCGTTACAACGGGTATAGGATTAGGTAATACCCGACCCGATTACCCGAAACTATATACCCGTTTACCCAAAACATATACCCGCAAACTTTTAAGTTTAATATTTTATTTCCCTTAACTATTGTTTAGTGAAAACTTTTAAGTTTAATATTTTATTTTCCCTTGACTATTGTTTAGTAATTTTTACTAGAATTGTGTCCGCGCGCGTTGTGCTACAGACATCATGAATGCAAAGCGTTTATAACTGACACGTGGTTGAAAACCGGTGTTCATTATCGTCTAAGTTCATGTTTTTATGTGACTTTTAATCATGGATAGCCTACTTTTAATGAGGATTGTGTTTTGCAGGTCTTATAGAGTTTAAGGAGCTATTCGGGAGCTATTTGGAGTATTAGGAGCGAGCGGGATCAACCAGAAACATGTGAAATGAAGAAACGATGAAAAACACCCTAGAGGGGGCGTCGGCGACGCACTATGGGCGTCGGCGACGCACTATGGGCGTCGGCGACGCACTATGGGCGTCGGCGACGCACTATGGGCGTCGGCGACGCGTTGCGTAGCTGAAAAAATGGCGTAGATGTCACACCCCAACCGATGACGGAATCATCGGGGCGCGGCACTGAGCGAAACAGATTGTCCAGAAGTTTCCACAACAACTATTATTACAAATTCAGTTAAATGATACGTCCCATACCGTATCCCAAATAAATAAACAAGTTATCATAGAAAGCAACTAGGCAAATAAATTCCGTTCCGACAACTCATATTCAAATATTACAGACAAATGTTTATTATTTCTAGACTCCCTAGCCTCGATTTCATCACCATGCGCCTAAGCATCCTAGCAACTTAAACACCTGTCACATACGTTAAAATAACGTCAATACATAAAATGTAAAGGTGAGCACACAAGTTTAATAATAGCATATAGAGTTCAAATAGTTTACGCATAACCAGGCACGTACACAGAGGAAAACGATGCATGTTAATTATCGACATGGGACCATCGATACCAACGACTACGGGTTGACCGTCCGAGACGGTTCGTAATACATGATTACCACCGTAATCCATGCAAGTGATTGTCCTTAACAACCCCCGTGTGAACGGGTGCTGAGTCCAAACTATAGTACTATGTTGCTAAGGCAGGTATATAGCACTCCACGTGTAAACATAATAAACAACATTCATTTAGTCAAATAGCACATGCATTCGGTTAGCGTTCAAATAGTTTGTGTTTGATTGTGATTTGATAGGTAACGTATGTAACACCCAAAAGTGCTAAACGCAAAAAGGGATCGAGTATACTCACAGTGGTTGATTGTGGATTGAAGGGAGCGCTGAGAGTAAGATTAGCCTGAATAGTTCGATAGCATAACGATAAGTAACGCGGAAAAGTAAACAAGTATGGATGGATCGAATGGGCTGGTCGATCGAACGACAGGTTCGATCGAACGGCCCGTTCGATCGGCTGGTATATTCGATTGGACAGTTCCGTTCGATCGGCCGGTAGGCTCGATCGGCTGGTCCATTCGAGTGGATTGTTTCTTCCTCTGGTGTGTTTGTGTTTGAGGATTTGAACTTTTGAAGTTTTTGTTGCAGTATTTGAGAACGCTGAAGTGTTCCTACCTTTCAAGTCGATCGATCGAACGGTTCGTTCGATCGGCTAGCTCACTCGATCGGCTAGGAGCTTCAAGGTTAGTCCTCAACTGAATGTCACTCGATCGAACAGTCTGTTCGATCGGCTGGCATTCCCTACTACGAACGAGTTGTGAAAACGATTAAGTGTTGAAGCATAGTATCTCATGATCCGAACAATAATGTTCACCAATCGAGTGTCATGTTCGATCGAACACTACTTCGTCAATACTATACCTCATGAAATTTTGAAAGTGTGGGACCATGTGCTAGCCGATCTGCTGGCCCGTTCGATCGGCTGGCATGTCCGATCGGCTGGGCTGTTCGAACAGCCTAGCCGTTCGGCCAGCATTTCTGACCTGGTCGGCCTTTCGTCTAACACTTGGCTGTTTGTTTATTTGTCATTCTTTCAAGGTATCTTGACAACATGTTGAACTATGATAACCTCCGTTCCTACTTGTTTCCTTGGCTCGAACAGGAATCACCCAAGTCCGGCTGGTGAACGGTTCGGAACGTTGGTTTAGAGTTTAACTCGAAATCGGTGAACCTTGTTCATAGAACCCGAATCTTGAACCTTTAACTATTTGAATGATTAGTTAGCCAGTTCAAGCTTCGTTTCTATTGATTTGAAGGCATTGAGTGTAAAAGAGTTGAAAGAAAGTTGGAATTCCTTCTTTCAATCCTTCACAACTTGTGGATGTTTAGATCTTTGATAGATCTTAACTTGTTTATGTGGAAATCGGTTAGATCTAAGCTAATCATAGTGGAATGAGGCCAAAACATGATGTTCTTCAAGAACACCATGATGACATCACCCAAGAACACTTAGATCTTGGTGATTTCACGGTTAGAATTCAAGTTTTGAAAGATAGAAAGGTGTAGAATCAAGTAATGATCAAAAACGTACAAGAATTAGAGTGAAAACTTACTGGGATTGAGAGAAATCTGAGAAAAGGTGAAGAAGATAGCTGGTTCGGTTAGAGCTTTCCAAAAATGGAAAGTATGACAATGACAGCCCTATTTATAGGCTCCAAAAGAGGAAAGTGGCAGCCGATCGGCCAGGGGCTCCGATCGAGTGGGCTGCTCGATCGGCTGGCAAGATGCTAGCCGATCGGCTGGCCTGTTTGATCAGGTTGCCTCCTGTTCGATCCGCGACACACTTTGAGTATTTTGCGACGATTTTCGACGTTTCGATTTCGATGGACGATGATACGAATACGATAGGGTTCCTAGTCAAATTACTTTCAGTAGTTGGGACTATATCTAACATACAATCTTCTATAAGTCACGTTTCGATGTCGGTTTCGATTGAGTTCGATTGCTTTTCGAGTTTCGATTTGATTTTCGATTAACTTGCTTGAATACCACACCAAACATAAAGTAAACACGCACAAGTAACACATAAGGCACACACACGTATAACAATACCACAATTTGCATAATTCGAGTCTCGAGTTCGATGATTGTTAAATCGGTTTAATTACTGATTAGGTTAACTTTATCGCATTGTTACTTCCTATCATTCACAGTCGTAGATCGGTTCGCGTTAAAACACATTCGATTGCTTCGATTCTTGCTGATTACAACACTTACTCCACATAATACTACTAAAACACAAAATCGACTATTTACAGTCAAAGTTGACTTGAACTTTGACTTTGACTTTGACATTCGAAAACACGGGGTGTTACAGCCTCCCCTTGTTTAGGGAATTTCGTCCCGAAATTAGGCTCGAAGGCTACACATCGCCGTGATTTACCAATTTGATGCTTCAGATCTATCTATTTAAACAACTGCGGGTACTTGGCCTTCATGTCGCTTTCGAGTTCCCAAGTGAACTCCGCGCCTCGTTTGCCTTCCCATCGGACTTTTACGATCGGGATGCGAGAGCGCCTGAGCTGCTTGGTTTGGCGATCCATGATTTCGACAGGCTTTTCCACGAAGTGTAACGTTTCGTTGACCTGAAGATCGTCGAGCGGTACGATTAGATCATGATCAGCAAGGCATTTTCGGAGGTTAGAGACGTGGAAAGTCGGGTGGACGTTACTAAGTTCCTCCAGTAGTTCGAGTCTGTAGGCGACTTTTCCGATTCTTTCTAGAATACTAAAAGGTCCAACATATCGAGGCGCTAGTTTCCCTTTCTTGCCGAATCGAACTACACCCTTCCAAGGTGATACCTTTAGGAGTACGTAGTCACCAACGGCGAATTCCAGGGGCTTGCGTCTTTTATCGGCGTAACTTTTCTGTCTGTTCCGAGCTTTTACCAAGTTGTCTCTTATCTGGTGGATTTTGTCAGTCGTTTCTTGTAGAATCTCGGGACCGGTTAGTTGCGAGTGACCGATCTCGTGCCACACAATAGGCGATCGACATCTTCTACCATACAGAGCCTCGAAGGGTGCCATTTGGATGCTGGCATGATAGCTGTTATTGTACGAGAATTCCACCAATGGCAGGTGTTTGTTCCAACTACCACCAAAATCTATGATACACGCTCGGAGCATGTCTTCAAGAGTACGGATCGTTCTCTCAGTTTGTCCGTCGGTCTGAGGATGGAATGCAGTACTCAGATTAAGCGACGTACCAAGGGCCGCTTGAAACGTTTCCCACAATCGCGAAGTGAACCGAGCGTCACGATCCGAAATGATATCACGAGGCGTACCATGATTACGAATGATCTCGTCGGTGTAGATTTGAGCTAGTCGTTCCACCTTGTAGTCTTCTCGTATCGGCAAAAAGTGAGCTGATTTCATTAGACGATCAACTATGACCCAAATACTGTCGTGACTTGATGGCGTGGGCGGGAGTTTCGTTATGAAATCCATAGCTATACTCTCCCACTTCCATATAGGTATCGGCGGTTGTTCGAGTAAGCCAGAAGGTCTTTGATGTTCAGCCTTGACTCTTGCACAAGTTAAACAGCTTCCAACGTATAGAGCGATATCCCGTTTCATACCCGGCCACCAGTACTTATAACGCAGGTCCTGGTACATCTTGTCTGCACCGGGATGAATAGAATATCAGGACTTGTGGGCTTCGTTCATGATAATCTTTCGCAATTCGGTCCGCTTAGGGATCCAAATTCGATCCAGATAATAGAATATCCCATCTGATTTGCTTACTAACTGAGCTCCATCGTGATAGATTCTTTCTCTCTTCAACGTACGCTCGTTAAAGCAAGCATGTTGGGCTTCGCGAATAAGGGTTTCGAAATTATGCTGGGCTTGGATGTTTCAAGTACTGAGCACGTAACTCTTCCTGCTGAGCGCGTCAGCAACCACATTCTCCTTGCCTGGGTGATAACGAATCTCACAGTCGTAATCATTGAGAAGTTCTACCCATCGGCGTTGACGCATATTAAGCTCTCTCTGATTAAAGATGTGTTGTAAACTCCTGTGATCGATGTAGATCGTACACTTAGTGCCATACAGGTAGTGTCGCCAAATCTTCAATGCAAAGACAACCGCGCCTAGCTCGAGGTCATGGGTTGTATAGTTCTTCTCGTGGATTTTGAGCTGACGAGATGCGTAGGCTATAACCTTGTCTCGCTGCATGAGAACACAGCCGAGACCAAGGTTAGAAGCATCACAGTAGACAATGAAGTTGTCGCTTCCGTCGGGCAGCGTAAGAATCGGTGCATTGCACAGCATATGTTTGAGGGTTTGAAAGGCAGTCTCTTGTGCGTTTCCCCACACAAAAGGCTTGTCCTTATGCGTAAGAGCAGTAAGCGGCACAACGATTTTGGAGAATCCTTCAATGAATCATCGATAATAGCCCGCTAGTCCGAGAAAAGAACGAACTTCTGACGGGTTCTTAGGCGTAATCCAGCTTTTGACAGCTTCAATCTTCGCAGGATCGACATGGATACCTCGACTATTCACTATGTGACCTAGAAATTGAACCTCCTTGAAGGGGTAAGGTCCCAAAACCTCATAAAAAGGATTTGAGACCATACCACAAACTGGCCTTTCAACCTTTTAACCTTGCGCGGCCGCGCATTGGTCTTACAAAAGGGAGAAAGTAATCAACAATTTATAGTCGCGCGCCCAAAGGAAAGCATAAATCCTTGCGCCTTCTTCCATTAGCAAAGGATTAAAATCCTGAGATCAATACTTCCGCCCAAATATCCAAACTTGGATATCATTTTACCCAGACTTGGGATTTATTCATCTGTGTCCACACAGTAAGGTGTCACACTAGATTACAGCAGTAATCCTCTAGAAAGAATATGATCGTGCACCACCCAGACGGTTATAACCGTCTGGACACGTGTCATTACCACAAGCATCCCTGAAATCACAACGAAAGCATGCAATTGGAGAATGATCTCCACTTAATCACTTTCCACGTGGCAATCCCCCAGCCATAGATCAAACCACGATCCGTGTGCATTCACATCGGATCGAGACAACTTGACGATGGATCAAAAAACTTAACGGAAGAAGATATAACCGCTACGGCGTTAGCATCTTCCGTCATCTTTTCAATAACAGGTTTTCCCTCCCAAACTCCCGGTTATAAATAAGAGAACTGTTCAGGTATGAACTCAGATCACACTCACTTCTTAAATACTTTCTCTTCTCCATTACCAATACTTATTCTCACACCGGAGTCGGGTCAAGGAGAGAACCTTATTCTCTCCTTGGCGAGGCTAACGGTGCTCTTTTTTGCAGAATCACCGGGGAAGAAGTTCAGCAGCAACTGAATCAACCGAGAGAGAGCTAACCCTTTTATACGGATTCAAACCCCCTAGATATTTCGGTTCCGACCATTTATCTAGTGTTTCTTCATTGGCGCCCACCGTTTTCTCAGTTTTTCTAGTTTCTACCTCGTTTCGATTCAGTTCATTCCATTTTTCTGTTTTTGCACATGGCAGAAAATTCGTCTTCTCACCGGCAACCTGGTCCTCGACCAAAAGTCGGAAACAATTTCCAAATAGAAGGATCCCCAGAACATTGGGTTAACAGATGCCAAGCTGCTTTAAACACAATCGTTATGCAAATCGCCAGATCTGATTTCCCAAACATCAGATCTGGAAAAGAAATGAATACTACAGAATTGGACCCACCAAAACCACGTTGGGGGGACATCCAAGCCAGCCAATCCAGAGATAGCAGTTATCAGAAACAAATACACATGGTTCAAGGAGGTCCGTCACGAAGACCAAATAAACGAAACTATGATCAACATTGGAGAGAACAGCAAGTCGTGTTCCCTGTTGTTCCTGGGGGCCCTCAGGAAGAACGACCAGTGATTATCACTGGTATTTTCGGTCATTACCGAACGGACTATATGTTCATAGATCCAGGAAGCTCGATGGACATCATATACGAACAGTGCTTTAAACTGCTCGATTCAGAAGATAAAGCACGTTTAGAACCGGTCGATTTTCCCCTCACCGGATTCTGTAATGAAGCTGTATTCCCATTAGGGCAAATCGCTTTCCCGGTGACTTTATCAGATGGCGAACATTCACGAACAGTTACAGTCAATTTCATGGTCATGCCAGCAACATCACGTCATGATGTTTTGCTCGGGAGAAGGTCACAAAGAGAATTCAGCATGATCACTTCCATTCCACATGCTGCTTGTGGATTTCCGACGGAAACCGGAGTTGCAATTCTCTATTCAAGGAAAGAAGTCATGTCCGTGGACGATGAACCACCAGCAAAGGTAGTCAAATCTTCGGCACGAAACGAACCAGAGAAATGGGTTCTGAACAACGAATACCCAGAGCAGACCATTCTGCTAGGACAAGCCATTTCACCAGCAACACGCATACAACTGAAAGAGTTGTTGTCTAACAACAAAGATATATTTGCCTGGTGCCCAGCAGACATGACTGGAGTTCCACGCGACATCGCGCAACATTGTCTAAACATCAAACCATCAGTAGAACCTGTTGCTCAGGGGAGGCGCAGCTTCAGTGAAGAAAAAGCAAAAGCAATTGACGAGCAAGTGACAGAGTTACTCAATGCGGGAATCTTGCGCGAAGTGAAATACCATACATGGGTTGCCAACCCAGTAATGGTACAAAAACATAGCGGCGGGTGGAGAATGTGTGTCGACTTCAAGGACCTAAACAAAGCATGCCCCAAAGATTGCTACGCGCTCCCAGAGATAGACAAAAAAGTCGACTCTCTAGCATCATTCAGATGGAAATGCTTTCTCGATTGTTATAAGGGTTATCACCAGGTCCAGTTGAAAAAAGAAGACGAAGACAAAACCGCGTTCCGCACAGATAAAGGCATCTACTGCTACACGAAAATGCCGTTTGGCTTGCGCAATGCAGGCGCAACTTATCAACGCCTAATGGACACAGTCTTCAGCGGGGATATTGCAAAACTGTCGAAGTATACATGGATGACCTCGAGCCATGAAGAGGAGACAATGCTCAACAATATCCAGCGCACGTTCGATTCCTTACGTAGCGTGAATTTAAAACTTAACCCGACAAAATGCTCCTTCGGCATGGAAGAAGGAAAATTTTTGGGTTTCATAGTTACAAGAGACGGCTTTAAGGTTAATCTAGAAAAAGTGCAGGCCATCCAGCTAATGCCATCACCTACAACAGTCAAAGAAATGCAAAGGCTCGCCGGACGATTAGCAGCTCTGAACAGATTCTTGGCTAATCATGCGGCAAAATCTTATCCATTTATCAGTACGCTGCGAAACTGCGGAAAGAAAACTCCTTTTCAATGGACGCCTGAAGCAGAAACAGCATTCAAGCAAATGAAAGAATGTTTAATTCAGCTGCCAACACTGACCGCGCCAAAAGAAAAAGAACCGTTAATCTTATATCTGTCAGCCGCGGAAGTAGCGGTAGGCACAGTATTAATGGTAGAACGGGAAAATATCCAGACTCCAATCTACTATATCAGCAAAATGCTCACTGGCCCCGAAACTCGTTACTCAATGATAGAAAAATTGGTTCTAGCACTAATACACGCATCCAGACGCTTGCGCAGGTACTTCTCAGGCCATGTCATCACAGTTCTCACGAATTATCATTTAGGCCAAATCTTGTCAAAACCTGATGTGGCGGGAAGATTAGCTAAATGGGCCATTGAGCTGGGAGGCTACAACATTTTTTACAGACCAAGACCAGCAATCAAAGGGCAAGTTCTAGCAGACTTCGCCACTGAAGTTCCCATCGATAAAATACAAGAATGTGAGGCAATCCAGAACCCAACACCTGTTTTCGACGACAGAGTCTGGACCTTACACACAGATGGTGCTTCCAATGATGATGGAGCAGGAGCAGGTCTCCGATTAGTCAGTCCAGATAATCACGAACTTACATATGCCATACGCTTAGATTTCCAAAGTACCAACAATGAAGCAGAATACGAAGCATTTTTAGCAGGTCTCCGTCTAGCACTCAAAATGGGGGCAAGAAACCTTGAAGCCAACGTTGACTCAAAGCTAGTAGCCGAACAAGTTAATGGTCGTTATGATGCGAAAGGGGAAGCTATGGCGTTATACCTTGAACAAGCGCGGATGTTAATCAGCCAATTTCAAACATTCAAAGTTAATCACATAAACAGAAGCGAAAACAAGCACGTTGACGCGCTAAGCAAGTTAGCTGCTACCAGCTTTAAGCACTTAGCAAAGGAGGTACGCATAGAGGTATTATCCAACCCTTCCATTCATCTCAAACAAGTAAGCGTCATAGAAATGGGAGATCCATCCTGGATGTCCCCAATTATCTTGTACCTTCAACACGGAAAACTTCCGGAAGGAAAGGCAGAAGCTCGAAAAATACAACACAAAGCAATAAATTACGAGATGGCAGATGGCGTCCTTTATCGAAAATCATTCATGGGCCCATTACTACGCTGTGTTGATAAAACAGACGCCCAATACCTAGTCAGAGAAATCCACGAGGGATTATGCGGGATACACGCGGGACCGCGCATGGTCGTGGCAAAAATAATGAGCGCCGGATACTACTGGCCAGGAATGCACATGGACGCAGTTGATCTATTAAGAAGATGCGAGGCATGTCAACGCCACACACCAAAGACATTCCGACCCAAAAATCCGCTAATTCCCGTTACTTCCGCCTGGCCATTCCAACAGTGGGGCATCGATCTTGTTGGCCCATTTCCTGACACGCCGGGTGCAGTAAAATTCATCATCGTCGCGGTGGATTACTTCACAAAATGGGTGGAAGCTAAAGCTTTGGCCTCAACAACAGCAATGGTAATCCGCAAATTTATATGGGAACATATCATTTTGAGATTTGGATTACCATTGCGCATTATTTCCGACAATGGTACAAACTTCGCCGCAGAAGATCTTCAAAAATGGTTCAAAAAAATGAAGATCGAGCACAACTTTGCCTCCGTTGCGCATCCTCAAGCGAACGGTCATAGGTTGTATAGTTCTTCTTGTGGATTTTGAGCTGACGAGATGCGTAGGCTATAACCTTGTCTCGCTGCATGAGAACACAGCCGAGACCAAGGTTAGAAGCACAGTAGACAATGAAGTTGTCGCTTCCGTCGGGCAGCGTAAGAATCGGTGCATTGCACAGCATATGTTTGAGGGTTTGAAAGGCAGTCTCTTGTGCGTTTCCCCACACAAAAGGCTTGTCCTTATGCGTAAGAGCAGTAAGCGGCACAGCGATTTTGGAGAATCCTTCAATGAATCATCGATAATAGCCCGCTAGTCCGAGAAAAGAACGAACTTCTGACGGGTTCTTAGGCGTAATCCAGCTTTTGACAGCTTCAATCTTCGCAGGATCGACATGGATACCTCGACTATTCACTATGTGACCCAGAAATTGAACCTCCTCCAACCAGAATTCGCACTTGGAGAACTTGGCATAGAGTTGGTTTCCCTGAAGTAACTCGAGAACCAAACGTAGAGGTTGCGCGTGTTCGGCTTTCGATTTGGAATAAATCAAGACATCGTCGATGAACACGATGACGAAACGGTCAAGATAAGGCTTACACACGCGATTCATGAGGTCCATAAAAACCGCGGGTGCGTTGGTTAGACCAAAGGGCATAACAACAAATTCGTAATGGCCATAACGGGTTCGAAAAACGGTTTTTGGGTATGTCTTCATCTTGAATCCGTAGTTGATGATACCCTGAACGTAGATGGATCTTAGAGAAGCATGCTGCACCTTGTAGCTGATCAAACAAATCGTCAATCCAGGGTAAGGGGTATCGGTTCTTAATGGTTAGCTTATTCAACTCCCGATAGTCGATGCACATCCGGAACGATCCATCCTTCTTCTTGACAAAAAGGACTGGCGCGCCCCAAGGAGAGGTGCTTGGGCGAATAAAGCCTTTTTCGAGTAATTCCTGGAGTTGGTTCGAGAGTTCCCTCATTTCGGATGGAACGAGTCGATAAGGGGCTTTGGCAACGGGGTTAGCTCCAGGAATGAGGTCGATATCACGACTTGGTGGTAGTCCGGGAAGATCATCAAGGAACACCTGAGGAAATTCACGAACCACTGGAACGTCTTTAACTTCAACTTTCTTTTTCTTTCCCTTCTCCGCTACTACAATGTTGGCCAAGAAGGCTCGGTATTCCTTGCGAAGATATTTGCTGGCTTGAATACACGACATGAGCTTGAGACCTTTTGATGTTGTTTCACCGTACACACACAGAAAGTCACCATTTGCGAGCGAGAATCGATCATCTTTTCGAAGCATACGATTTCAGCATGGTTCTCGCGAAGAAAATCCATGCTTATTATGACATCAAAACTTCCGAGTTGCATCGGAATAAGGTCGATTGGGAAGATGTGATTGTTGAGTTCGAGAGTACAATCACGGAGTACTGAATTTATGGCAATAGTTCTTCCTGTAGCAACTTCGACTTCGAATGACGAGGACAGATAAGAGCGCTTACGACTAAGGAGCTTCTCGAATTCAAATGACACAAAGCAGTTATCGGCTCCAGTATCAAACAAACATGATGCATAAATACCATTCACAAGGAACGTACCATTAACCACGTTGTTATCCGCCTGAGCCTGGCGGGCATTGATGTTGAAGGTTCGGGCATGGGCTGCTTGCTGCTGTTGCTGATGCTGCTGTTGCTGCTGCTGCGGTTGTTGCTGCTGGGGCTCTTGCTTAACCACCCTGTTCGGGCATCTGTTGGCAAAGTGGTTAGGGTCACCACATGCAAAGCAAACTCGAGCATTGACTGCTGGCGCTTGAGCTGCTTGTTGGCCTTGAGGGGCGGGGAGTAGAGCTTGGTTGACAGTAGCTTGAGCTGGGGCTTGACGAGGACCATAGCGACAGTTCGCAGTGAAATGACCGTACAGATTGCAGTGAGCGCAAAAATGACAAGCTAGACCCACTGGGTGATGATACGAACATGTCGGGCAGAGTGGGTGAGGGCCTGTGTATGCACGCTTCGCTGGCGGTGCATTGATCACTGGAGCTGAGCGCTGGTGCTGCTGCTGTTGAGCTGGTACAGCTTGGAGAGGAGTGGCATTTGTTGCGGCAGCACAGCTCTTTTTGCTGGAGCTGTTGTTGTTCTTCTTCTTCTTCCTTCTTGAGGACTTGGAGGATTGAGCAGATGAGTCGGTGGTGTTGCAGTGGCTTGATGTAGAGACTTGGTTTGCTTATCCCAGAAACCAGACTTGACTCGCTTATCGTTGATCTCAGCGGCGAGTAAGTAGGTTTCCTCGATCGTTGCTGGCTTGGCGGCGTGAACAAAGTTGGCTACACAGTCGGGTAGGGCTCGGATGTACTTCTTGATGGCTTGATCTGAGGTCTTGACTTGATCAGGACAGATAATTCTAAGCTGCTTGAAGCGAGCAGTGAGAGTAGCGTTGTCTCCATCCTTCTGCTTGATTCCCCAGAACTCGTCCTCCATCTTTTGGCGCTCATGAGGAGGGCAGAATTCTTTGATCATGATCGCTTTCAACTCCTTCCATGATAGCCCGTAAGCTGCATCATTTCCGCGCTTGTTTCGTTCGGCCGTCCACCAGTCTAGAGCACGGGACTGGAAGACGCCTGTAGCATTGAGAGTGCGGAGATGTTTAGGACATCCGCTCTGGCGCAGAGTGACTTCGACTGAGTCGAACCAGTGAAACATGGCTGTTGGACCGTCTTCGCCAGTGAACTCTTTTGGTCCGCATGCTTTGAACTGCTTGAAGCTGAAAGCAGCCTTGCTTGAATCCTTAGGGATTTCGGCTCGGGATTCTTCAGACGACTTACTAGCGTTTTCATACACCTCACTCATAACTTTCGCCACGGTTTTGGAGATGATCGCAGCGAGACGTCGGTCTCTCTTCTCTTGGCGAGTCAAACGGTGTCGGGATCCATACGACGACATGGTCTGCATTAGACATCGTCACGAGACTCAACACAACGAAATCGAATCTCCCCTCACACGTCTAGACTACTAAAGCTTAGAATCACGTCGAATCACGTATCACATAGTCACATAATCACATAACCACAGATACACATAAGCACAGAAGCACATAGAACACGTAGGTCACAGAAGCACATAAGTACTTAGAGCACAAAACACAGAAACACGCAAATACCTAGGCACTTAATCACTGAAGCAGTCAGAAAACGGAAACCTATCCTTCAAAGTTCACGTGTCGTTCAAATATCGTATCGAATAGCATCGTATGGTATAGTCTAACTTAGTCGTATAGCATAACATAGTATAACACCGTCTAGAATTGGGATAACTGGGGATCGATTAGGGATAGAATAACAGTACGAGTTGTGTGTGTCGATTAAAATGATAGCATAATCGAATATCATCCCAAAATAAAATAGAGAAAGCAAATATAACCCAAAACAGAGAAAGCACACATAAACACATAAAATCAACGAGTGTACCTAATGACTCGTCAAATTCGAAACACATAAAATCGAGAGATAGATTGCCTGCGGCTACTAGACATCGACTACCCAAGGCAACTCGACTATTCACAGTGGACTGTCATCACTTTCGACTCTAGAGGTCGTGTTTCTGCCTCGATTCTTGGGCATTCCACACGCGTTCCCTAGGTCATACTTGTGAGTTCAGGTCGTTGGAGTCCATCGAAGCCTTGGTGAGATGAATAAAATCCAGAACAAACTGCTAAGGTTAGGGTTTCACCCCTTGGCTTAGCAATTTCTTCCTTGTTTTTAGTAAAATCGAGAAGAATTTTCATCAAAATGGGGGTTTCACACCTGTTTTGGTATAATTCTCCTCGTTTATTAGCAAAAATGTCGAGATGAAGGAGTAAAATCCTCATAAGTCAGAAAATTTAGTCGGGAGTTTGCGGTTTTCACACCTATTCCTAACTAAATCTTCCGACTTTATTTGAAAATTCGAGTGTAGTGACAGTGGAGGATTGCAGAATAAGCACATAAACTTGGTCTGATGGTTCCTAACTATAGTCTAGGTCTCTAAGACAGCGACCCGGACTAGGTCGTGTCTGCCTAATTCCCTATAGTTATGGCTCTGATACCAATCTGTCACACCCCAACCGATGGCGGAATCATCGGGGCGCGGCACTAAGCGAAACAGATTTTCTAGAAGTTTCCACAACAACTATTATTACAAATTCAGTTAAATGATACGTCCCATACCGTATCCCAAATAAATAAACAAGTTATCATAGAAAGCAACTAGGCAAATAAATTCCGTTCCGACAACTCAGATTCAAATATTACAGACAAATGTTTATTATTTCTAGACTCCCTAGCCTCGATTTCATCACCATGCGCCTAAGCATCCTTGCAACTTAAGCACCTGTCACATACGTTAAAATAACGTCAATACATAAAATGTAAAGGTGAGCACACAAGTTTAATAATAGCATATAGAGTTCGAATAGTTTACGCATAACCAGGCACGTACACAGAGGAAAACGATGCATGTTAATTATCGACATGGGACCATCGATACCAACGACTGCGGGTTGACCGTCCGAGACGGTTCGCAATACATGATACCACCGTAATCCATGCAAGTAATTATCCTTAACAACCACCGTGGGAACGGGTGCTGAGTCCAAACTATAGTACTATGTTGCTAAGGCAGCTAGATAGCACTCCACGTGTAAACATAATAAACAACATTCATTTAGTCAAATAGCACATGCATTCGGTTAGCGTTCGAATAGTTTGTGTTTGATTGTGATTTGATAGGTAACGTATGTAACACCCAAAAGTGCTAAAAGCAAAAAGGGATCGAGTATACTCACAGTGGTTGATTGTGGATTGAAGGGAGCACTGAGAGTAAGATTAGCCTGAATAGTTCGATAGCATAACGATAAGTAACGCGGAAAAGTAAACAAGTATGGATGGATCGAATGGGCTGGTCGATCGAACGGCAGGTTAGATCGAACGGCCCGTTCGATCGGATGGTATATCCGATTGGACAGTTCCGTTCGATCGGCCGGTAGGCTCGATCGGCTGGACCATTCGAGTGGATTGTTTCTTCCTCTGGTGTGTTTGTGTTTGAGGATTTGAACTTTTGAAGTTTTTGTTGCAGTATTTGAGAACACTGAAGTGTTCCTACCTTTCAAGTCGATCGATCGAACGGTTCATTCGATCGGCTAGCTCACTCGATCAGTTAGGAGCTTCAAGGTTAGTCCTCAACTGAATGTCACTCGATCGAATAGTTTGTTCGATCGGCTGGCATACCCTACTACGAACGAGTTGTGAAAACGATTAAGTGTTGAAGCATAGTATCTCATGATCCGAACAGTAATTTTCACCAATCGAGTGTCATGTTCGATTGAACACTACTTCGTCAATACTATACCTCATGAAATTTTGAAAGTGTGGGACCATGTGCTAGCCGATCGGCTAGCCCGGTCGATCGGCTGGCATGTCCGATCGGCTGGGCTGTTCGAACAGCCTAGCCGTTCGGCCAGCATTTCTGACCTGGTCGGCCTTTCGTCTAACACTTGGCTGTTTGTTTATTTGTCATTCTTTCAAGGTATCTTGACAACATGTTAAACTATGATAGCCTCCGTTCCTACTTGTTTCCTTGGCTCGAACAGGAATCACCCAAGTCCGGCTGGTGAACGGTTCGGAACATTGGTTTAGAGTTTAACTCGAAATTGGTGAACCTTGTTCATAGAACCCGAATCTTGAACCTTTAACTATTTGAATGATTAGTTAGCCGGTTCAAGCTTTGTTTCTATTGATTTGAAGGCATTGAGTGTAAAAGAGTTGAAAGAAAGTTGGAATTCCTTCTTTCAATCCTTCACAACTTGTGGATGTTTAGATCTTTGATAGATCTTAACTTGTTTATGTGGAAATCGGTTAGATCTAAGCTAATCATAGTGGAATGAGGCCAAAACATGATGTTCTTCAAGAACACCATGATGACATCACCCAAGAACACTTAGATCTTGGTGATTTCACGGTTAGAATTCAAGTTTTGAAAGATAGAAAGGTGTAGAATCAAGTAATGATCAAAAACGTACAAGAATTAGAGTGAAAACTTACCCGGATTGAGAGAAATCTGAGAAAAGGTGAAGAAGATAGCTGGTTCGGTCAGAGCTTTCCAAAAATGGAAAGTATGACAATGACAGCCCTATTTATAGGCTCCAAAAGAGGAAAGTGGCAGCCGATCGGCTGGCAAGATGCTAGCCGATCGGCTGGCCTGTTCGATCAGGTTGCCTCCTGTTCGATCCGCGACACACTTTGAGTATTTTGCGACGATTTTCGACGTTTCGATTTCGATGGATGATGATACGAATACGATAGGGTTCCTAGTCAAATTACTTTCAGTAGTTGGGACTATATCTAACATACAATCTTCTATAAGTCACGTTTCGATGTCGGTTTCGATTGAGTTCGATTGCTTTTCGAGTTTCGATTTGATTTTCGATTGACTTGCTTGAATACCACACCAAACATAAAGTAAACACGCACAACTAACACATAAGGCACACACACACGTATAACAATACCACAATTCGAGTCTCGAGTTCGATGATTGTTAGATCGGTTTGATTACTGATTAGGTTAACTTTATCGCATTGTTACTTCCTATCATTCATAGTCATAGATCGGTTCGCGTTAAAACACATTCGATTGCTTCGATTCTTGCTGATTACAACACTTACTCCACATAATACAACTAAAACACAAAATCGACTATTTACAGTCAAAGAAAGTCAAAGTTGACTTGGACTTTGACTTTGACTTTGACATTCGAAAACACGGGGTGTTACAGTAGACAGCATGAAATTGCGTCAACAGGAAAATGGATGATCTAGGCGGCGTCGGCGACACAGGGGGGGCGTCGGCGACGCAGACCCCTGCTCTCTGACGGGTTTTTCTTGTTTGTTGCTTGTTTTGGCGAGTTATAAGTGGAGTTTTGACCCAATTCGGGGGGGTTACACTTTATGGGGGTTTGAATAATCATCTTGGAGCCAATTATCATCATCCTTCTACTCTCAATCCATCCATATCACCAACCTTCATCCGAATCAAGAATCATCATTACCCAATTCATCTTCATCTCTATTCACCAAACCCTAGTTCCTTCATCCATTAATCTTTCAATCATCATCACTCACCAAAACCCTAATCCTCATTATTTCATCATTCCTCAAGCTTCAAGATGATCCTAATCAAGTTTCCAACATCCGGTGATCAAGTTCCTTCGATCATGAGCGGCTAGTTTCCTGCAGGTTTCACCCCGGTGTAGGTTTTTGTAAGTCTAGGGTTTTAACATTGTTCTTGGTTTGATTTTGTGACAAATTGCTATTTGATTTTGAAGCTTATGACAATTGTCTTGCATTTGTATTGAATTCATAAATTGTCGAGTGAAGATAAAATTTGACTTTATGAAATGTTTATGTGCAATTATGCCTTGTCTAGGTTAGAGTTTACATGTTCTTGGTAATGAAGTGCATTTTTGTCCGTTCTTCAAATTCGTTAGTCACTTTTGCAATTGAATCAAATCTAAAACGTGTAGAAATCCTAGGATTGCAATTACCGAACCGGGTGTGAACCTTGTTTAATTATCTTGTTTAAAACTCTCAATTATAATTTCGTGCATTTGTTTAAGTTCTCGTTAGTTAGTAATTAAAAACCAAATTGTCGGTTCATTCTGACCCATTTCCTAAATAACCAAAAATTCATAAAAACAATCTAGTAAGCTTCATAATAGTGACACACCTATAAAATCAATCAAGTCCATTCACAAACCACATACTCTTCGTGGTTCGACCCCTTACTACCACTAACTATTTGTTAAGGGTAATTTGGGCATATAAATATTATCTTTGACCGGAGCGCGACACTCCGATCAAATTTTGGCGTCATTGCCGGGGAGTGCGTGCGCTTTGTGTTTGGATAATTGTTGAATTTGTGTGATTATCTGTTTAATTTGTTTAGCTTCTTTTTGCACCTTGTCTTTTTCCTTGTTACGCGGGTTGTGTTACTTGTGCAAATTACAGGTAGTGCATGCGTACCCGGAATTCCGGGAGGACTTCACCATTAGTCTACGAGCCGTAGATCGAAAGAGTAGCAAGAAGAAACCTAGCAAGTCGGTTAGAAGCAACCCTTGTTTCTAACCAAACCACCCAAACACCACAATTTACACCATCCATTAAAACCGATTCAATGGCAAACCAAAACTCCAACCAAAACCTCAATTATCCAAACCTCAATCAAAACCAATTCCAAACTCGAGGAAACTTCAACCCCGCCCAAAATGTCCAACCTATACCTCAAGAGCAATCGGGTGGTAATAACAACTCTGGACCACCCACACCACCTTTCCAAAACCAAAATCCTAACAACACCCAAAGAACACCCCAACAACAAAACCTTCACCGACATAACTCCTTACCCAATAACCTTGATGACCGGAATGTTAATTCCGACCGTAGAGGCAACCGAGATCGTGGCAATCCCGCGAATGAAGACCCGTTCTTTAACATAGACGATTTGAGAAACGAACATGTGAGTATTCACTCGGAATACTCGGATGGTGGGGGTAATATGATGATCGGGTTGATGATGACGGTTGGGGTATGTGAACAGGGGGAATGTCTACAACGCGAGAGGGTTCGAAGACGATGAATTTGGTTATCAAAATGCCAATTTCGTGGGGGATAACAATTATGGGTATGGGATTGTGAGAAATGACGGTTACGGGAACAACCGCTAACCACGAAACAATAATCAAAGGAACCGGAATGATGGGTTCTACAACAACAACAATAACAACAATGAGAACCCTAACCGGATTCCTCGTTTCGTGGGAGGAGGTAACCAAAGAGGTAATAGAGGAGGTGATCGAAGGGAGAATCGTAGTCCGGTTGATCAAGAAGTTAACGGTCCACATCGTCGTCAACAACCTCCACGGGGAGTAAATGACCGTTTTAGGCCGGTGGTCACCGACAATGACTCTTCGATAGTTTGTGAAAGAAGGATGTTCGATTGCAAGCCGCAAGCCCCACTACATCAACATCCTCCCCCATTTCAACGGGAGGTCCAATGATGAACCGTATACTCATTTGGCGGCGTTTTCGGCCATATGTAGTACTATTGGAGGGCATGATTTTGCATTGGAAGAGGTCAAGCTTCGATTATTTCAGTTTTCGCTAAAAGATAAGGCGAAACAATGGTTTCTTACACTTTCAGCGAATAATATTCGGACATGGGGCGAGATGCAACAAGTCTTCCTTGACGAGTATTACTCGATGGCAAAGACCGATGATGCTAGAGATGAAATTAGGTCTTTCCGCCAACTTTCAAGTGAACCGTTGCATGAAGCATTCACTCGGTACAAGGAATTGATTCGGAAGTGCCTACATCATCAAATAGAAAAGTGGGAGTTAGTTAAATGTTTTGTGAGAGGGTTGGATGACGAAACATGGAATCACCTCGAGTCAACGAGCAACGGAACTCTATTGAGTAATCATGAAGATGATGATTTGGAATTTCTTGAGCGGATGAGCAAGCGGTCCAAATCAAAAGAGCCGGCCGATAGAGCTAAAAAACATCATGTTTCCCGGTCACTTCCCGATCTTGACTCTAAGGATCGGATTTCTACTCTAGAACGGGAGATAGCTCATATGAAGAGGAAGGAGGTGAATGCGGTGCAATTCGCGGTGTGTGAAGATTGTGGGGAGATTGGTCATCGGACCGATCAATGTCAAGCGGGATCGGGTGATTACACCGAGGAGGTAAATCAAGTGTATGGAGATCGAAAGCAATATGATATGAACTCCAACACTTACCATTCGGGTTTGAGAAATCACCCTAACTTCCGGTTTGGTAACGCCTCAAATCAAATGAACCCGAATTTTCAATCGGGCAATCAAGGTGGGCAAGGTGGTTCTTCCTATAATAATCGACAAGGGGGTAACCAAGGGGGTTACCAAAGGAACTACAATCAAGGGGGTAGCCAAGGATACCAAAACCGTGACAACAATTATCAACGTGGCTACAACCAAGGTGGAAATGGGGGTGGTGCTTCAAACTCTCAAACGGGCGGTGATGACTCGATAAATTCTAAGTTTGATGCACTCATGAATGCTATGAATGCCCTCACTACTTCAAATCAAGAGATCAAATCCGAAATGAAGAAAGAGTTTGAAGTAAGAGATAAATCCCACAAGGCATTGGAGAAGCAAGTTGGGCAACTTGCACAAGAAATGGCTCAGATTCGTGGAAGCGGAGGAGGACTTCCAAGTGACACCACAGTGAACCTTAAGCATCAAGGGTCAAGCTCGAAGAACACACGTGAGGTACCAATAAATAAAATTTCTTTACGTAGTGGTCGAGTCATAGATAGTGGAGTCGAGCCACCACAACCCAAGTTTGTTGAAGGGGTGGTGGAGGATGCAAGTGATGATGAAGGTAGTGACGGTCAAATGGGTCAAAATCAAAATAAAAATGATGCAAGAATTAATAAAAATACACCCGTTATGACCGTCCCAATCCCAAAAGCTAAGGACAAGGGTGTGGAGGTTAATACCGCCCCTTATCCCGAAGCTTTATTGGGACCATCTAAGAAAGTGGTAAATAAACGAGGCCCACAACAAGAAGAGATGTGGGAAATTTTTAAACAAGTTAATATCAATTTACAACTCTTGGATGCAATTAAACAAGTACCTTCATATGCTAAGTATTTGAAAGAATTATGCACCCAAAAGCGGACTAACAAGTTTTCTTGATTTAACCGAAAATGTGAGTTCGATTCTTTCGGGTGCACTTCCACCAAAACTTCGAAATCTGGGGGCACCCATAATTTCAATACAAGTTGGTGAATTTAAAATGACTCGGGCACTTTTGGATCTTGGGGCAAGTGTGAGTATCTTGCCGGGTTTTATATGACCAATATGATTTTGGTCCACTTCAAACGTCAAACTCCACCGTGGTGTTAGCCGATTTGACCCCTAAACTACCCCGTGGGATAGTCACGGATGTAATAGTTAAGGTCGAGGACTTTTACTATCCGGTGGACTTTCTTGTACTTGATTATGTTTCCTTAGACCGAACCAAGCAACCAACGGTTATCCTTGGTCGACCATTTTTGGCAACATCGAGTGCTCAAATAAATTGCAAATCGTGCATGGTCGACATGACTTTTGGTAACCGTCGGTTGCGGTTAAATGTCTTTTCAGGATTGACGGATCCTCTAGTCGGCGATGAATGCTATATGGAGGACATTGTTGACGAGTGTATACCTCTATGCGACATTAATGTCGAAGAGGAAAGCACAATAGAGGAGTGTTTCATGTTTGACAGGTTGCAAAGGGAAACAAATCGAAGCATAGATGAGGAGGTGAAGGAATTGGAGGTATTAACGGCTAGGGAAGGAAGACCCACTTGGACACATCAAGTGGAAAGCCTTCTGGAAGGCATTGACACCAAGTTAAAGCCGTCGTTAGAAGAACCTCCAGTTGTAGAGTTGAAGGAGCTACCCAAGCATCTCAAGTATGCTTATGTGGGTGAGGGTAGCACGATTCCGGTCATTATTGCTTCTAACTTGACCGGGGAGCAAGAAGATAAGTTGATGAAGGTGTAGGTCACTCATAGAGCCGCCATAGGGTGGACCATTGTAGATTTGAAAAGGATTAGTCCCTCGGTGGTGATGCATAAAATCATCACAGAAGATGGCGTTAATCCTTCTCGTGACACACAACGGAGATTGAATCCGAACATGCGGGAGGTGGTTAAGAAGGAGGTATTGAAATGGCTAGATGCGAGTATTATATATCCCATTTCTGATAGCCAGTGGGTGAGCCCGACACAAACAGTTCTTAAGAAGGCATGCATTCAAGTTGTCACAAACGACGCAGGTGAAGAGGTCGTCACTCGGCCGGTAACCGGGTGCCGTATTTGTATTGATTATAGGAAGTTAAATGCTGCTATTTCTAAAGATCATTTCCCTTTACCATTTATTGACCAAATTGTCGAGAAATTAGCCGGACAAAAATTTTATTGTTTATTGGATGGTTATTCAGGTTACAATCAAATTGCTGTACATCCAGAAGACCAAGCAAAGACTACCTTTACTTGTCCATACGGTACCTTCGCATTTAGGCGAATGCCCTTTGGACTTTGTAATGCCCCCGCCACCTTCCAAAGGTGCATGATGAGTATTTTTTCAGATATGGTGGGGGAGTCTTTGGAAATCTTCATGGATGATTTCTCGATATTTGGGTCATCGTTTGGTACATGCCTTGACCAACTTGAAAAGGTTTTAAAAAGATGTGTTGAGAAAAATCTAGTTTTGAGTTGGGAAAAGAGCCATTTTATGGTTCAAGAGGGGATTGTGTTGGGGCTAGGGCTGGCATATCGGGTCAACCCGGTCTGTTAAGACACGAACACGATAAGACACGAACACGAAACATGTAAACACGAACACGACACGAAATCTTATCATGTCAGATTTTCCAAACACGAACACGAACCTGTTAATAAACATGTTACATGAAATGACCTGTTAGGACAGGAAAATGTTCCCAACATATCATACGATCTGTTTAATACACAAACACAATCTGTTAAGACACAAACACGACCTGTTAAGACACGAACACGACCTATTATTCCATATCTGATATTAGCCATTAAGAAACCTGTTTAGTGAAAACTTAGAGAATACCTAATACCTCCCCACGTACTCTGACTCCACAAGTCCACATACCTTAGCATGTCATTAACGGGTTCTTAACAGGTTAACGGGTTTTAACCTGTTTAGACACGAAAAATAAATAGGTCTTATCATGTCAACCTGTTTAGACACGAAACCTGTTAAGGTCAAACACGAAACCTGTTAACTTCGTGTAGGTTCGTGTCGTGTTATCGTGTTCGTGTCAGAATTGCCAGCCCTAGTTGGGGCATGTAGTGTCAAGTCGTGGGATAGAGGTTGACCGTGCAAAAGTGCAAGTCATCTCTACTTTACCTTATCCCACGAATGTTAAGGGTATTAGATCATTTTTGGGTCACGCGGGGTTCTATAGAAGATTTATAAAAGGTTTTAGTGATATAACCAAACCTCTATGTAAATTATTGCTAAAAGATCAACCGTTTGAATTCAATAAAGATTGCCAAAGTGCCTTTAATGTGTTGAAGAAAAGTTGGTTGAGGCCCCAATCTTTCAATCACCGGACTGGTCATTACCATTCGAAATTATGTGTGATGCAAGTAATTATGCGGTGGGGGCCATATTGGGTCAACGGGTAGACAAGAAACCGGTTGCCATATACTACGCAAGTAAGACTCTCTCGGATGCACAATTAAATTATACAACTACCGAAAAAGAGCTACTTGCGGTGGTATATGCATTGGATAAGTTTCGTGCTTATATATGGGGTACTAAGGTCATTGTATATTCTGACCATTCTGCAGTTAGGTATCTCATGGACAAGAAAGATGCAAAGCCGAGATTAATTCGATGGGTTCTCTTGCTACAAGAATTTGACCTGGAGATTAGAGACAAGAAAGGAAGTGAGAATGTGGTTGCGGACCACTTGTCTCGATTGGTAGTGGAGGAGGATTCTTCTCATGTAGAGATTAACGAGAACTTCCCAGATGAGCAAATCCTAAAGGTTTCAATATTACCATGGTATGCTAATATTGTTAACTATTTGGTTACAGGTGACTTGCCAGCTCATTGGGATAGAAGGAAGAGGTTGCACTTCCTTTCTCAAATCAAGTACTACACATTGGAAGAACGGAACTTATTCAAGATATGTCCGGATCAAGTCGTTCGAAAATGCATACCGGACGAGGAGATTCCTAGTGTCTTGATGAACTTGCATTCATTTGCTTGTGGGGGCCATTTCAGTGGTCACAAAACCGGGCACAAAGTGCTCAATAGCGGTCTTTATTGGCCGACTATTTTTAAGGACACATTTAATTTCGCTAAAAACTGCGTCGAGTGTCAAAAATTAGGGGGTATTTCTAAAAGGGATGAGATGCCCATGCAACAGATCCTTATTGTAGATATTTTTGATGTGTGGGGGATCGATTTCATGGGCCCATTCCCTATTTCGCATGGTAATTTATATATCTTGGTGGCGGTCAACTATGTGTCAAAGTGGGTCGAAGTGATTGCCACCAAGACAAACGACCATACCATGGTTTGTAATTTTGTGCAAACCAATATTATTTCTCGATTTGGAATCCCTCGAGTAATCATTAGTGATGGGGGATCTCACTTCAAGAATTTTAACTTTGGCAAACTTTTGAAACGGTATGGTGTTGGCCATCGAATTGCTACCCCCTATCACCCGCAAACGAGTGGTCAAGTGGAGGTGTCCAATAGGCAAATAAAAGAGATTTTGCAAAAGTCTATTCGACCGGACCGTAAGGATTGGTCGACGAAGTTGAATGATGCTTTATGGGCCTATCGAACGGCTCATAAAACACCTATTGGCACTACACCGTACCGCTTAGTTTACGGTAGAAATTGTCACTTACCGGTCGAGCTTGTACATCGTGCATGGTGGGCTATTAAAGAAGTTAACATGAAATACGATGATGCAGGTAAAGAGAGAAAGTTAAAGCTATGCGAGTTGGAAGAGCTTCGGGAAGAAGCATATGAGTGTGCCTTGAAGTATAAAGATGGAATGAAGAGGGCACATGATGCTAAGTTGAAGCCGAAGGAGTTCGTAGTGGGTCAAAAGGTATGGCTCTACAACTCATGGCTTAAATACTTCCCCGGGAAGTTTAAGAGTAAATGGATGGGCCCGTACGTGATTACATGGGTCGGAAAGCTTGGAGATGTTACCATTGAGGACCCGAAGGATGGATCGGAGCAAACGGTTAATGGACACCGTCTTAAACCGTTCCTTGATGGTAACGAGGAGAAAAAGGACGCAGAACCGGACTTATTCAAGATATGTCCGGATCAAGTCGTTCGAAGATGTATACCCGACGAGGAGATTCCTAGTGTCTTGATGCACTTGCATTCATTTGCTTGTGGGGGCCATTTCAGTGGTCACAAAACCGGGCACAAAGTGCTCAATAGCGGTCTTTATTAGCCGACTATTTTTAAGGATGCATTTAATTTCGCTAAAAACTGCGTCGAGTGTCAAAAATTAGGGGGTATTTCCAAAAGGGATGAGATGTGACAACTCGTAATTTGAACCTACTTTGTGTAACGTTACGTGCTTACGTGAACTATGTTGATTGAATGTTATGTTTATTTTTATGTGAATGTGTGTTCATACAAGTGACCCGACCGCACAAGACTCACGATCGCACAACACTACACACACTCGATCGCACAAGGCCATTTGGGCCGTATTTCTTGTAACCGGAACCAATAGGCAACCCAAGTTGGGTTCGGCCCATTCCCTTTAACCGATTAACACAAGAGGTGTTTGCACCTATCTCACATTGTTACCAAAACACACAAACCCTAAACTACTTCTCTTTCTCTCTTGTGTTGCCGTGAAACCCGACGACCGCCCATCTCTTCGAAGATTTCCCTTGTTCGGATTGAGTTCTCTTTCAATCGGTTAGTGTTTGTTTATGAATTCTCGTTGAATGATATTATGATTGCTATAGTTGTATATTGATTGATATGGTGGTTGTTTTTGGATCTCATGCTTAGACTACATCGATTAGGAATGTATGTGGGATCATAAGCTAGAACCGATTTGGTAATGCCCGTTAAATTGTTGTTAATGCTCATGAAAAACGGATTGTTCATGTTATATGAAAACCGAAAGGATACATGTAATCGGCTTGTATGTGTGTTTTAGAATATGCTCATATGATCGGATGTTATGCCATAGATTCGAGTCATAGAACCGATCGGCTATGAAATTGTTATGCTTTAGGGTTTAATCCGATTATATGTTTTGTGTTAAATTGATGTTCATGTTTTGATCATGTTAGGGTTCATGAGATTTGATGTTAAAAATGCTTGTTTGATTCGTTTGGATTATAGCAAAACTGTTAATTGATTTGATTTGAAACTGCCAAATCTGTTTACAACTTGTTATGGAAATCATGGACTACAAATCAGGAAGTCAGTTACACACCTTGTCTCGACAAGAGATTGCGAGTCGAGAGCTCACTGTCTCGACTCGAGACCAACACACCGGCACATAACAACACAACTCGAGACCACGGTTGCGGGTCCGGTTGCGACTCGAGACCGTGTAGCCTCGACTAGAACGTGACAACTCGAGACCACCCTGTTGCGACTCGAGACTTGAAACCAGGACAACCCGAGACCGCTTAGTCTCGACTCGAGAACTTAGTCTCGACTCGAGACCATTTACACGCACACTTTGTCATTGGGCCTGCACACTGTTACGAGCCCATCTGATTGGGCCGTATACTTGGACTTTGTTTATGTGAGGTTACTGTTGAACTGCTATGCGTATACGTGAATATAATGGTCAATACTTTTACACAACTTGCTACGATACGTGTAGAACATACGTGCAATACTTGAATACAAACCTGACTTGTATGATAAACATGCTAGGACGTGGTTGATCACATTGTAGCTTAACTGAACCTTTTCGTGTATCATACCGAGCAACCCCAGGTGAGTTCATTGCATTTCTCTAGCATGCGTCCCGGTGGTTTGGGACAACTGGTAAACATTTGGAAAGGGAAACTCTGGGTAAACAATTAAATCGGGTCTTGGTTATTATACATGGGATCGATCATTACCAGTGCTCGGTTACGAGCATTGGGGTTGTTAAGGGGCACACTCCCCGGATACATATGGGCACACTCCCTAGGGTATCTAGCATGAGCAACATCGTAACGCAACATTGAATCGCATTAACATACATCTGGTAACACAACACGTTAACAAAACCTTGAACTCACCAGCGTAGTCTGACACACTTGTTTGCATGCTTGTAGGTCATTAACGTTTGGAACATGGACTTGCTATCTGGGAGTGCTGGAGTGGTCATGGATCGAGGCTCTTGGATTAACTTACATTTGATACATTGGTTTTAAGTATTATTATGAAACAATTGCTAAACGACTAATTACATGCTTCCGCTACACAACATCTTGAGAATTGATCTCATGTTTGACAATTTCTGTTGGTAATTAATGGCATGTTTTATTAAGTATTTACCATTGGTTCAATGTGATTGGTGGCTCGAACTCTGATGCGTAACACGCCTCACGGGGTTTCCGCAGGTGGAATTTTGGGGGTGTTACAGTTTGGTATCAGAGCCACTGGTTATAGTGAACTAGGTTTTAAAACGTTTTGTAAAACCAGACTATAACCGAACACCTTCGAAAATCGATCATGACACTCAGCTCCAGATTGCAAGGTTCGTCTCTTTCTCACTTTATACATTACTTGCTTAGCAGTCACATACTCACAACGTACATGAAATGAAACATTAAACACTATAGTGACTTGATAGTGTGACACTACTCTTCGATTCATGTGAACTATAGACCTGTGATACCATCTGTTGTGTTGTTTGAACGGGGGAAACTTCGAGCGCAAGCTAAGAGGCACTGAGATAAGCATGCAAATCGCCTTATTATTAGGGGTGCACACTTAATAATAACGCGGGGTGCATGCAAGTCCCAGTGAGGCTTATCAAGCGTGAGAAGGGTTCTGCCCTATTATGTGTGAATTTGGTAGTACATAGATATCGACATGATACTTGATTTCCATCTCGTTTCGATTTCCTGAACCGATTCATCTCTATATATAGAATCATGAGTGGACGAGGACACGGACGTGGCAACATCAACATGACTCAGGCTGAGTTGACTGACTTAATCAATACCCGTGTGGCTGAGGCCTTAGCAACCTATCAAGCTGGTCAGCAAGTGCAACCTCAACCCAACCAGCCTGCGTGTACGTTTAAAATGTTTATGGACTGTAAGCCACAGACCTTCACCGGGACTGAGGGGGCTGTGGGACTTCTGAGATGGTTCGAGAAAGCAGAGTCTGTGTTTGCCATCTGTAACTGTCCCGCTGGGGACAGGGTGAAATATGCTGCGGGTACCTTGGCGGATGGTGCCCTAACGTGGTGGAATGCCCAGGTACAGTTGTTGGGCATCGAGGCGGCGAATGCCACAACTTGGGATGACTTTAAAGAACTAATTAGGGAGGAGTACTGTCCTCGGGATGAAGTCCAGAAGTTGGAAAACGAGTACTACGACTTGAAGATGGTTGGATCTGAAGTCGAAGCGTATGTGAAGCGATCGTATGAACTGGCCGACATGTGCCCAAACTTGTCCCGGCCTATGTCTCGGAGGATTGAGTTATTCATCAAAGGGTTGCCTCCGCGTGTGAAGAGTTTGATCACTGCAGCCCATCTAAATGATTTGACACAGATTGTTCGTCTGACTCATAAGATTGTGGACCAAGAGGTAGAGAGCAATTCGTTACCCCCGCGCATTTCAGCCACTACTGCTGCGGCACCCAGTGCTACTACAACTGCTAATGATAACAAACGGAAGTGGAGCGACTACGACAAAGCATCCAGTGCTGGTCAGACTCAGAAAAGGCCAGACAACAACAGCAACCGCAACATCAGCCAGTCGTCTTCTGTCAATCAAGGCCAGGGAAGTAGCCAAAGTCAGGGTTCATATGCAGGGAGGAAGCCACGGTGTAACAAGTGTGGCTATCATCATTTTGGGCCGTGTGGACGGACGTGTAACAGGTGTGGTAAGGCGGGCCATGAGTCCAGGGATTGTAGGGCCCCACAGCCCAAACACTAGCAACAACAGAACCAGCAGAACCAGAGACAACAGGGGCAACCACCCCAGCAGAACCAGGGTTTCAGGAAGGGGTGCTATCAGTGTGGGGATGAGGGTCATTTTAAGCGGGACTGCCCTCAGTTGAATCAGAACGCTAACGACAACAACCGCCCGAATAATAACAATGCTGGGAACAACAACAACAACAACGGCAACAATGGGGGAAATGGTGCTCGCGGCAGAGTGTTCCAGCTTGGAGCAGGGGATGCCAGGAATGACGGCAACGTTGTAACTGGTACGTTTCCTGTTAACAATCGTATTGCTTCTGTATTATTTGATTCGGGTGCCGATTGGAGTTATGTGTCCCTAGAGTTTAGTCAACGATTAGGGATAACCCCAACACCTTTAGAAGTTAAACAAGTAGTAGAACTAGCAGATGGTAAAACGATAGAAGCCTCGAATGTCCTTTTCGGGTGCAAACTAGATCTCGTGGGTCAGGTGTTTGATATTGACCTCCTTCCCATTACGCTCGGTAGTTTTGACATAGTGGTAGGCATGGATTGGTTGTCTAAGCACCAAGCAGAAATTTTGTGTAAAGAGAAGATCGTGTGTATCCCTCTCCCTGATGGGAAGACATTATTAGTTCAAGGGCATCGTAGTGGGACGATGGTTGGTATTATCTCGGCCATGCGTGCACAACAATATCTGCAAAAGGGGTATCCTGCAATGTTAGCGTTAGTTACCAACGCTCAGTCTGAAGAAAGTAAGATCGAGGATCTACCAGTGGTGCGAGAATTCGCTGATGTGTTCCCAGAGGAGCTACCAGGGTTACCTCCTCATCGTCAAGTAGAATTCCAGATTGATCTTACGCCGGGAGCAGCTCCAATTGCACGTGCTCCTTACCGTTTAGCACCAGGGGAATTGCAAGAACTGTCTAACCAACTGCAAGAGTTGTTGGACAGGGGCTTTATTCGACCCAGTTCTTCGCCTTGGGGAGCCCCAGTACTATTTGTAAAGAAGAAAGATGGGTCATTCCGTATGTGTATTGATTATCGGGAGCTCAACAAGGTGACCATCAAGAACCGTTATCCGTTACCCCGGATCGACGACTTGTTTGACCAGCTGCAAGGGTCAAGCTTCTATTCCAAGATCGACTTAAGATCGGGGTATCACCAGGTAAGGGTTAGGGAAGAGGATGTTCCCAAGACGGCTTTTCGAACGCGCTACAGACATTATGAGTTTTTGGTCATGCCGTTTGGATAGACCAATGCACCAGCGGTTTTCATGGACCTCATGAACCGCGTATGTAAGCCATATCTCGACGAGTTTGTTATTGTGTTTATTGATGACATCTTAGTCTATTCCAAGAACAAGGAGGATCACGAGCGCCACCTACGTCTCATCTTGGAACTTTTGAGAAGGGAACAGCTGTATGCGAAATTTTCTAAGTGCGACTTTTGGATTCGAGAAGTGCATTTCCTTGGGCACGTTGTTAACGAGAAAGGGATACATGTGGATCCTGCGAAGGTGGATGCAGTTAAGAATTGGGCGGCACCAAAGACTCCCTCTGAGGTGCGCCAATTTCTTGGTCTTGCTGGATATTATCGAAGGTTCATTAAAGATTTCTCGAAAATCGCGCAACCCCTCACCTCGCTGACACAAAAGAACACGGTATACTCTTGGGGAACGAAGCAGGAAGAGGCCTTCCAATTGTTAAAACAGAAACTTTGCAGTGCACCAATCTTGTCGTTACCAGAGGGTACCGAAGATTTTGTGGTTTATTGTGATGCTTCCATTCAGGGTCTCGGTTGCGTGCTGATGCAACGCGAAAAGGTGATAGCTTATGCTTCTCGTCAGCTAAAGGTGCACGAGAAGAACTACACGACACACGACTTGGAGTTAGGAGCGGTGGTATTTGCGTTGAAGATTTGGAGGCACTATCTGTATGGTACCAAATGCACCATCTACACCGACCATAGGAGTCTCCAGCACATCTTCGACCAGAAAGAATTGAATATGCGACAACGACGATGGGTGGAATTATTGAACGATTATGAATGTGCCATCAAGTATCATCCGGGCAAGGCGAACGTCGTAGCTGACGCCCTCAGTAGAAAGGATAATGCACCTAGGCGTGTACGAGCATTGCAACTCACGATCCAGTCCAACCTTCCTTCCCAGATACGAGACGCTCAGTTAGAAGCGTTGAAACCAGAGAACGTTCGAGCTGAAGCTTTACGTGGCTCGAGGCAACGACTAGAACGAAAGGGAGACGGTGCTTACTACGTAACTGGACGCATTTGGGTCCCATTCTTTGGCAACTTACGAGAACTTGTAATGGAAGAGGCACATAAATCACGCTACTCTGTACATCCTGGATCAGATAAGATGTACCACGACTTGAAAACTACCTACTGGTGGCCCAGCATGAAGGCTCATATAGCAACCTACGTCAGCAAATGTTTGACTTGTGCTAAAGTCAAAGCCGAACATCAAAAGCCCTCGGGTCTACTTCAACAGCCAGAAATACTCACATGGAAGTGGGAACAGATCGCCATGGATTTCGTTACAGGGTTACCAAGGACTCAGGCTGGAAACGACACTATATGGGTAATTGTGGATCGACTCACAAAGTCAGCACATTTCCTGGCAATCAAGGAAACAGACAAATTCTCCCAGCTGGCAGCAGTGTATCTTAAGGAGGTGGTTTCTAGGCATGGGGTGCCAACTTCTATCATTTCAGACCGAGATCCGCGTTTCACTTCATAGTTATGGCAGTCAATGCATAAATCGTTCGGTTCCCAACTCGACATGAGTACCGCTTATCACCCGCAGACGGATGGTCAAAGCGAGCGCACCATCCAGACACTTGAAGACATGTTGCGGGCGTGTGTGATTGATTTTGGGAAAGGGTGGGAGAAACATTTGCCATTGATAGAGTTCTCCTACAACAACAGCTACCATACAAGTATTAAGGCAGCTCCGTTCGAAGCATTGTACGGACGGAAATGTCGTTCACCTCTCTGCTGGCTTGAGGTGGGTGATAGTCAGATCACAGGCCCTGAGTTTGTGCTTGAGGCATCAGAAAGCATTGTGCAGATCCGAAATCGTATGGCCGCAGCTCGCGACCGCCAGAAAAGCTACGCTGACAAGCGTAGTAAACCGCTGGAATTTGAAGTTAATGACCGCGTTATGTTAAAGGTTTCACCCTGGAAGGGTGTGGTGCGTTTTGGGAAACACGGCAAACTAAACCCTCGTTATGTAGGACCATTCAAAATTTTAGAACGGATTGGAAAGGTGGCCTACAGGTTGGAATTACCGGCTGAGTTGGGTAATGTCCATGATGTGTTTCACGTATCACCGTTAAAGAAGTGTTTGGCGGATGAAACACTAGTTGTACCATTTCAAGAGCTGAAGATAGATGACAAATTGCAGTTTGTTGAAGAACCAATTGAGATTATGGATCGGGAAGTTAAAGTTCGTAAACACAGCCGTATACCAATTGTGAGAGTTCGTTGGAACTCAAGACGTGGTCCAGAGTTCACGTGGGAACGCGAGGACCAGATGAAACTTAAGTATCCACATTTGTTCCCCAAAGACCAGGCAAAACCTAGCAAACTTAATGTTGATGCAACTAGTGAATTTCGGGACGAAATTCCCATTCAAGTTGGGGAGGATGTGACACCCCAGGAAAACCAGCAAACGATATAACTCACCTAGCTTTAACTTATCTAGCTGCTTTAACTTACCTAGCTTTCTCAGTGAGTGCGTACCAAATTTCGGGACGAAATTTCTTTTTAGTTGGGGATACTGTGACAACTCGTAATTTGAACCTACTTTGTGTAACGTTACGTGCTTAAGTGAACTATGTTGATTGAATGTTATGTTTATTTTTATGTGAATGTGTGTTCATACAAGTGACTCGACCGCACAAGACCCACGATCGCACAACACTACACACACTCGATCGCACAAGGCCATTTGGGTCGTATTTCTTGTAACCGGAACCAATAGGCAACCCAAGTTGGGTTCGGCCCATTCCCTTTAACCGATTAACACAAGAGGTGTTTGCACCTATCTCACATTGTTACCAAAACACACAAACCCTAAACTACTTCTCTTTCTCTCTTGTGTTGCCGTGAAACCCGACGACCGCCCATCTCTTCGAAGATTTCCCTTGTTCGGATTGAGTTCTCTTTCAATCGGTTAGTGTTTGTTTATGAATTCTCGTTGAATGATATTATGATTGCTATAGCAGTATATTGATTGATATGGTGGTTGTTTTTGGATCTCATGCTTAGACTACATCGATTAGGAATGTATGTGGGATCATAAGCTAGAACCGATTTGGTAATGCCCGTTAAATTGTTGTTAATGCTCATGAAAAACGGATTGTTCATGTTATATGAAAACCGAAAGGATACATGTAATCGGCTTGTATGTGTGTTTTGGAATATGCTCATATGATCGGATGTTATGCCATAGATTCGAGTCATAGAACCGATCGGCTATGAAATTGTAATGCTTTAGGGTTTAATCCGATTATATGTTTTGTGTTAAATTGATGTTCATGTTTTGATCATGTTAGGGTTCATGAGATTTGATGTTAAAAATGCTTGTTTGATTCGTTTGGATTATAGCAAAACTGTTAATTGATTTGATTTGAAACTGCCAAATCTGTTTACAACTTGTTACGGAAATCATGGACTACAAATCAGGAAGTCAGTTACACACCTTGTCTCGACAAGAGATTGCGAGTCGAGAGCTCACTGTCTCGACTCGAGACCAACACACCGGCACATAACAACACAACTCGAGACCACGGTTGCGGGTCCGGTTGCGACTCGAGACCGTGTAGCCTCGACTAGAACGTGACAACTCGAGACCACCCTGTTGCGACTCGAGACTTGAAACCAGGACAACCCGAGACCGCTTAGTCTCGACTCGAGAACTTAGTCTCGACTCGAGACCATTTACACGCACACTTTGTCATTGGGCCTGCACACTGTTACGAGCCCATCTGATTGGGCCGTATAATTGGACTTTGTTTATGTGAGGTTACTGTTGAACTGCTATGCGTATACGTGAATACAATGGTCAATACTTGTACACAACTTGCTACGATACGTGTAGAACATACGTGCAATACTTGAATACAAACCTGACTTGTATGATAAACATGCTAGGACGTGGTTGATCACATTGTAGCTTAACTGAACCTTTTCGTGTATCATACCGAGCAACCCCAGGTGAGTTCATTGCATTTCTCTAGCATGCGTCCCGGTGGTTTGGGACAACTGGTAAACATTTGGAAAGGGAAACTCTGGGTAAACAATTAAATCAGGTCTTGGTTATTGTACATGGGATCGATCATTACCAGTGCTCGGTTAGGAGCATTGGGGTTGTTAAGGGGCACACTCCCCGGATACATATGGGCACACTCCCTAGGGTATCTAGCATGAGCAACATCGTAACGCAACATTGAATCGCATTAACATACATCTGGTAACACAACACGTTAACAAAACCTTGAACTCACCAGCGTAGTCTGACACACTTGTTTGCATGCTTGTAGGTCATTAATGTTTGGAACATGGACTTGCTATCTGGGAGTGCTGGAGTGGTCATGGATCGAGGCTCTTGGATTAACTTACATTTGATACATTGGTTTTAAGTATTATTATGAAACAATTGCTAAACGACTAATTACATGCTTCCGCTACACAACATCTTGAGAATTGATATCATGTTTGACAATTTCTATTGCTAATTAATGGCATGTTTTATTAAGTATTTACCATTGGTTCAATGTGACTGGTGGCTCGAACTCTGATGCGTAACACGCCTCACGGGGTTTCCGCAGGTGGAATTTTGGGGGTGTTACATGAGATGTCCATGCAACCGATCCTTATTGTAGATATTTTTGATGTGTGGGGGATCGATTTCATGGGCCCATTCCCTAATTCGCATGGCAATTTATATATCTTGGTGGCGGTCGACTATGTGTCGAAGTGGGTCGAAGCGATTGCCACCAAGACAAACGACCATACCATGGTTTGTAATTTTGTGCAAACCAATATTATTTCTCGATTTGGAATCCCTCGAGTAATCATTAGTGATGGGGGATCTCACTTCAAGAATTTTAACCCTGGCAAACTTTTGAAACGGTATGGTGTTGACCATCGAATTGCTACCCCCTATCACCCGCAAATGAGTGGTCAAGTGGATGTGTCCAATAGGCAAATAAAAAAGATTTTGCAAAAGACTGTTCGACCGGACCGTAAGGATTGGTCGACGAAGTTGAATGATGCTTTATTGGCCTATCGAACGGCTCATAAAACACCTATTGGCACTAGGGGTGTTCAAAACTATCCGTATCCGAAAATCCAATCCAAAATATCCGATATCCGAAACATCCGAAAAATCGGATATCCGAAAAATTGGATATCCGAAATTTCGGATATCCGAAATTCGGGTATCCGAATTTTTCAGATTCAGATGGTGATTTTCAAAATTTTCGGATATTTCGGATATTCGAAATATCCGAAAATTTAATTTTCATTTTTTTCGGATAGCCGAATATCCGAAAATATCCGGAGTATCCGAAAATATCCGAAATATCCAAAAAATATCCGAAAAATATCCGAAAATATATGAAAAATATCTGAAATATCCGAAAACTTATATTCGGATATCCGAAACTATCCAAAATATCCGTTTCCGAATATGAAATAATAATAAAAAAATAAAAAGTAAATAAAATTTTGGATTTTCGGATATCCGATTCACTATCCGAATCCGTATCCGAAATTTTGGGTATCCGAATTTCGGATATCCGAAATTTCGGATACGGATTCGGATAGTGAAATCTGATATCCGAAAATTTCGAATATCCGGTTTTGAACACCCCTAATTGGCACTACACCGTACCGCTTAGTTTACGGTAGAAATTGTCACTTACCGGTCGAGCTTGTACATCGTGCATGGTGGGCTATTAAAGAAGTTAACATGAAATACGATGATGCAGGTAAAGAGAGAAAGTTAAAGTTATGCGAGTTGGAAGAGCTTCGGGAAGAAACATATGAGTGTGCCTCGAAGTATAAAGATGGAATGAAGAGGGCACATGATGCTAATTTGAAGCCGAAGGAGTTCGTAGTGGGTCAAACGGTATGGCTCTACAACTCACAGCTTAAATACTTCCCCGGGAAGCTTAAGAGTAAATGGATGGGCCCGTACGTGATTACACCGGTCGGAAAGCTTGGAGATGTTACCATTGAGGACCCGAAGGATGGATCGAAGCAAACGGTTAATGGATACCGTCTTAAACCGTTCCTTGATGGTAACGAGGAGAAAAAGGACGCAGACATGGAGTTGGTATGTTTCTTGGTAAGCGTGCCAACATATGAGGTGAATTAAAGGTCCGGTAACGTGCGTTGTAGAGTTTTGTATATTTACATTGTTGGTTTCATATCGTTTGTACGCTTATTGCTTTCGTTTCATACTAACCGTTTTGATGTGTGAAGTTAAGAATTTCATGAATGAGACTTGAAGACGAAAGGTATGTTTTTGAGATTGCTTTGTGTATTGGGGACAATACACGACTTTTCGGGTGTGGTAAGGATCGTTAAGCGATTTGGCGAACAATTCATAACGTTATTCGGTATTTAGTTTAGTTTAGTATTAATATAAATATAAAAAAAGATTGTTTTCGATAATTTAGTAAAATAATAATAATAATAATAATAATAATAATAATAATAATAATAATAATAATAAGTTTTGATAAGTAATTGTTTTTTTTTTTGAAAGCTTAATTTATTTAATCCCTATCGTCAGTGGGACTTGAACCCAAGATCTTTCCCTTCTCAACTTAGGTGTTTTAAAGGCTTTGCCTTTGCCAATGGACCATCACCCCATTAGTTTTGATAAGCTAATTGTTTATACTTGGTTTTCTTATGAATAAGTTTCAAACAAAAGTGATTTTAAAAAAAACATAATAAAATAAAAAAAAATAAAAAACAAAACAAGAAATTGAAAAATTACAAAAAACACAACAAAAACAACAATAACGTAAAAACTAAAAAAAAAAATAGCTTTGTTTTAGTCAACATTGACATCACTATGATGTCATTTATGACATCGTCTTCTTCTTCTTTAAACCAAAATCGCAGCAAACAACGTAAATAAGAAGTTTGGCCATTGTGGAACATCGGCGACGCAATTTCAGGCGTCATCGACGTTGATTCAGACATGGCGTCGAGCAGAAGATGGCGTAGGCAGGGATGGTTTGCGTCGGAGTGGTTTTGTGGCTGAGGCGACGTCAACGACGCAAATTCCGGCGTCCCCGACGGCCGGTTGAAGGTTTGCGTCGAAGGAATGTGGCGTAGGCAGCCACATATGGCGTCTGGGGGAGTTGCAGACGGAGCCGGCGTCGACGACGCATATGGTGGCATCGCCGACGGTGAAACCAAAGTGGCGTCGACCACATTCAGCGTAGACAGCCACATATGGCGTCAGCTGATTTTTGAGGAATGAGGTGGCGTCGCCGACGCGGATAGACCGTCGCCAACGCGGCTCGGTTGAGGCTGTCGCCAATCTCTTCAAACATCTCGTTTGTATTGAACCAAATCACCCAAACCTTTAAAAAACCCAACCCGAACACATTATATCACCACATAACAAACCCGAATTCAACCAAACATCATCCTAAATCTAATTAATACCACCGATCTCCTTCTCTCTCTTTCATTCATCTTCATCTTCTCCACAAACTCACATGAACCCTAATCTTCTCACGTCCATAACTCCCTAAATTCTCAGCCGATTCAAGTGATTCTTGAGCCTAAAGTGTGTAGATTTTCGAGAGCAACAAAACCCCCATCTCAATTTTTAGTAATTTTTTTGCTTATTTGCAAGATATTAGGGCTGCAAATTTTGGGTTTTGAAAGGGTGTGGACCATTTACTTGTTGTTACATCTTTCTACAGCTCTTTTTCTTCTACATTGCTAAAGGTATAAAATTTACTAACTTTTGGGTTTGATTATTGCATGGTATGTGTTTCTTCCGAAATTTTAAGCTTTATTATCTTAATAGTAGGTTGTTTATGATACATGTGTAATACATTAGTTTGAATGTTGGGTAAAAAAACATGGATTTGGATGGGATTGAGCGTAGAACAAGTGTAGGGATGTGATTATACCCACTTTTTCATATGCATAAGTATGACCATTATGATGAACATCATTAGAAATCTTGTAGAATTTTAAGGTAATCGTGAAAGTTTGATTCTTTTTAGATGCTAAAGTTTGCTACTTGGTAAGTTTAAAATTGGCTACTTTACGTTTAGATGTTAAACTTAAGTTCATCATTATGGGTTATATTTAGAGCTGAGTGTTTAAAAGGTTTAAAGGGTGTATTGATTGTGTTGTTGATGTTGTTTTGTAGACATGGCTAGCCGTAAACGATCAAAGACAACTGATGCAGAAGCTTCACCATCAAGTAGTGTCTCAGCTAAATGGCAGCAACGTTGCAATTTGCCAGATATAGAAGACAAACTGTTTAAGCAGAACTGGGATTGGTTTAGATACAATGACAACGTTTGGGGCCCAATGGGACCAAAACCAAAATAAACCATTGTATCGCTTTAACAACAAACAAACGAAGATCAAGTTATGGCAATACAAAGTTTGTGTATGTGAAAGAGTGGTGAATGAGAAGGAATTTAGACAAATTGGGATTACACAGAGGTTCGAAAGGTTGGGATGGGAGAGAACCCTTGATTGGTGCGAGGTTGTAACTCGAAGAGTTTACTTGAAGGCGGTAACAAATTGGTATTCCTTATTACGGTTAGAGAACGAGGATGAGCATCCTAGTCAGTGGCGATTGGTAGGTGATACTGGAAAAGGGTCCATGACGATGAGCTTTGAAACTATGAACCAAATTGGAGATTTTGACTTTTTGGGGGTAGATAATTACTTCTATTATTCAACCAACACATTCTAGTCTGGCGAATTGGTTCAAGCTGATCCAGTCGGTCTAATGGAGATTACTCTACCCAATTATACCACTGGTAGATACGACCGAAACCATCTGTTATGTGAAGGGAAAATTTTGCAGAATATCTCCTTAGAAAACATCATGGTTAGATTGGGAAATCGTGGGAAGCTGCGAATGTGGGACCTCCGCATATTACACGCAGTACTTGTCGGGACACCCAAATTGTCATGGCGTCATATAACCATGATGAACATTTCGGACACGAGGAATCAATACAAGAGAAAGATGATTCCCTGTGTTCGCCTGATCAGTGCTATGATTTTTCAGCAGAACCGTTTGAAAGATAACTCACTATGGATACTCAAGGGTATTGATACGATCGATTTTGCCCAGCTAAGATCAGGCGTAAACATATATGCGGAGGTGCTAAATAAGAAGGCTAAGCTAGTGGATCGAAAGACTGGTTTTCAGTTTGAGTATGTGCAGAGGAATGAGGATGAAGAAATGGGAGAAGGTGATGGAGGAGATGGCGAAGAAGAAGAGGCAGGCGAGGAAGAAGATAGGGGGCGAAGGCCCCCTAGGCAAAGGTATGCGAGGCGACATAATGAATCGTCACACACGGTGGCGCAGTTCATCAACAATCGACGAAGAGTAGCCTACGCCAGTTACCCTCTTGGGACACAGGATACATATGATAACGTTTCCGCGGTTATGGGGGAAAACCGTGAGCTTTATGAGAAGAGACATCAATGGGAGCATGACTTCTTCACCCAACAACAAAATTAGTGGATTGCCGAAGCCGCCCACCGGGCGAGGTGGTAAAACACATGGAAGAGCAGCAGATGCAACAAGCGCTCCAAAGATCCCAAATGGAGCGATTGATACAAATGCAGGAGGAAGAGACGGCCCGAAGACGGGCATGGGAGGAAAGGGAAGAGAAACAGCGAAACGAGCGGAATACATTGGAAGACCACCGCTGGAGTGCTTTATACGTCTCTAATGAAATAGCCATAAACAACGCCAAGGTCCTCCACGATCAGGAGCGACATCAGAGAGACTATGAAGCAGGCCTTCCCTATATAGAACACGCGGGGTGGACCGATTACTCCAACCTCCGTGTTCCACGAGGCCCATCTTATCCATCACCTCATTGGCCCGAGGCAGTTGGATTCAGTTTCAACCCGATAACATATTAGCCGCTAGCACAAGGTGAGCCGGGTCCCCTCGATAACTACCGGGAGATGTTCAAGGCCCTCACTGGTTACCCATACCAGTCGAACCCGCCAGTTGACCTGAATGAGAGATATCAGCGGTGAGGGCGAGGTATGTATTTTGTTGTTGTTATTGTATATTTTGGGTTTTTTTATTTTTATTTCGTTAGTATTTCTTTTTTTAGATAAATGAACGTCGTGGGTGTGTTACCTATATAATCCTCACGAGACCTACTCGTCCTCCCAAGCTATTGGGGGGGGGGTTTAAAAGGGCTTGTTGCATAAGCTAAATACAACCGTGATTCCTACGAAAGTGAGTTAGGACTGTTATTGTTGTAAATTATTTTTTTCCACATAAATCAAGGTAAATTAACGCATGATTTGGTAACACTTTCATAAAAATGGTAGAACTAAGTACCTAACAAATTTCAATGGTTGTGAGAAGCATGCTTCTACACAAGAGTTAAGATTTGTAGGTACTTAGTTCTACCATTTTTATGAAAGTGTTACCAAATCATGCGTTAATTTACCTTGATTTATGTGGAAAAAAAATAATTTACAACAATAACAGTCCTAACTCACTTTCGTAGGAATCACAGTTGCATTTAGCTTATGCAACAAGCCCTTTTAAACCCCCCAATAGCTTGGGAGGACGAGTAGGTCTCGTGAGGGTTATATAGGGAACACACCCACAACGTTCATTTATCTAAAAAAAAGAAATACTAACGATATAAAAATAAAGAAACCCAAGATATACAACAACAACAACAACAAAATACATACCTCGCCCTCACCGCTGATATCTCTCATTCAGGTCAACTGGCGGGTTCGACTGGTATGGGTAACCAGTGAGGGCCTTGAACATCTCCCGGTAGTTATCGAGGGGACCCGGCTCACCTTGTGCTAGCGGCTGATATGGTATCGGGATGAAACTGAATCCAACTGCCTCGGGCCAATGAGGTGATGGATAAGATGGGCCTCGTGGAACACGGAGGTTGGAGTAATCGGTCCACCCCGCGTGTTCGATATAGGGAAGGCCTGCTTCATAGTCTCTCTGATGTCGCTCCTAATCGTGGAGGACCTTGGCGTTGTTTTTGGCTATTTCATTAGAGATGTATAAAGCACTCCAGCGGTGGTCTTCCAATGTATTCAGCTCGTTTTGCTGTTTCTCTTCCCTTTCCTCCCATGCCCGTCTTCGGGCCGTCTCTTCCTCCTGCATTTGTATCAATCGCTCCATTTGGGATCTTTAGAGCGCTTGTTGCATCTGCTGCTCTTCCATGTGTTTTTCCACCCTCGCCCGGTGGGCGGCTTCGGCATTCCACTGATTTTGTTGTTGGGTGAAGAAGTCATGCTCCCATTGATGTCTCTTCTCATGAAGCTCACGGTTTTCCCCCATAACCGCGGAAATGTTATCATATGTATCCTGTGTCCCAAGAGGGTAACTGGCGTAGGCTGCTCTTCATCGATTGTTGATGAAATGCGCCACCGTGTGTGACGATTCATTATGTCGCCTCACATACCTTTGCCTAGGGGGCCTTCGCCCCCTATCTTCTTCCTCGTCTGCCTCTTCTTCTTCGTCATCTCCTCCATCACCTTCTCCCATTTCTTCATCCTCATTCCCCTGCACATACTCAAACTGAAAACCAGTCTTTCGATCCACCACCTTAGCCTTCGTATTCAGCACCTCCGCATATATGTTTACGCCAGATCTTAGCTGGGCAAAATCGATCGTATCAATACCCTTGAGTATCCATAGTGAGTTATCTTTCAAACGGTTATGCTGAAAAATCATAGCACTGATCAGGCGAACACAGGGAATCATCTTTCTCTTGTACTGATTCCTCGTGTCCCAAATGTTCATCATGGTTATATGACGCCATGACAATTTGGGTGTCCCGATAAGTAGTGCGTGTAATATGCCGAGGTCCCACATTCGCAGCTTCCCACGATCTCCCAATCTAACCATGATGTTTTCTAAGGAGATTTTCTGCAAAAATTTCCCTTCACAGGACAGATGGTTTCGGTCGTATCTACCAGTGGTATAATTGGGTAGAGTAATCTCCATTAGACCGACTGGATCAGCTTGAACCAATTCGCCAGACCAGAATGTGTTGGTTGAATAATAGAAGTAATTATCTACCCCCAAAGAGTCAAAATCTGCAATTTGGTTCATAGTTTCAAAGCTCATCGTCATGGACCCTTTTCTAGTATCACCTACCAATCGCCACTGACTAGGATGCTCATTCTCGTTCTCTAACCGTAATGAGGCGTACCAATTTGTTACCACCTTCAAGTAAACTCTTGGAGTTACACCCTCGCACCAATCAAGGGTTCTCTCCCATCCCAACCTTTCGAACCTCTGTGTAATCCCAATCTGTCTAAATTCTTCACTAACAAATTTCAATGGTTGTGAGAAGCATGCTTCTACACAAGAGTTAAGATTTGTAGGTACACCATGTTCGCGGGACAACCGTTTTTGTGAAGAGAAGAAGAAGACAGGAGCATCTAGCGACAAAAATCAGGTGCATGCGTTTCCTTTTACCTTGATTCTTAGATTAGTAATAAGTGGATTGTAATTGTATTTTACCTTTCGGGGTGGAATTTTTGGGAAGTTAGTCATGTCACATCCCTTGTGCGTTTTAAAACTCTAGTTCTTACACATTGAGGACAATGTTTACCTCAAGTGTGGGGATGGTGGAGTAGTAAAAGTTTTTCGATTTTGACCCATTCATTTAAACACTACACATTGAGGACAATGTTTACCTCAAGTGTGGGGATGGGGGGAAATTTCAAAAATTTTTCAAAAATGTCTTGTTTCAAAAGCGATCTTAAAGCACAAGTAACTAAGTCAACGTGGGATGGCACAACCCATGTGGTCTTTTGTCATGATCAAGTTCAAATTAATAGCATGACGGGTATTTAGCGGGTGGTTATTTGGGAGTAATTCGCCTAAGAAACTTGCAATTCATGTATATCTTATTTCATACCCTTATACGTGAGATTTTGAGCCACTTGTATACATGATATATACACATATTTCTTTGTTTGAGTGGACCATTAGTCATGTATTGTAGAACTTGCATCTTTTGATACGTTTGAGACCATAGACCGAATACAAGCACAAGAATGATTAAGGAATTAGGTAAACCTTTTCCTTTTACACCATTTATATATCCTTACCCAAAAATTTATCCCTTAATCGCCAATTTTGAGCCTAATCCTTTCGTTTGATCACCCTATAGCCCATAACCTTAAACCTTTTTCTTTTAAACCCGTGTGATGGAAATCGATTATAGGAGTCAAGTTTGTATAGTTGTGAATTGTTTGTTTGCATAAAAAAAGAGAGAGAAAATCAGAAAATGTTACGAAAAAGAATAGAAAGTTGTTGAGAAAAGAACAAAAATATATGTTCTTAGTTTGAAAAATAAAAGGCGAACATCATTGCCTCGAAGTTGACGTATAGTTTAGTTTTTGTTTAGAATAGTTGTTTTGTAATAAAAATCGAATTTTCATCACCTCAGACACTTTAAAATATCCTATTTCCTACCCTTAGCCTAGCCTCGTTACAACCCTTACAAAAACCTTATGACTTGTGCTTAGTATTCGTGTTCAGTGGTGGAGAACGATTGAGTTGCAAGCCTATGCGGGTACATGTTCTAATCGGTTTGAGTGATTATTTCAAAAGTGCTAATGCATCAACTATTAGCCAATTTTAAACCGAGTGTAGAGAACATTGTGAGGGATATGCATGATTTTTCGGTTTCACGGGCGGGTTAGTCTTGGATAACCATTTTATATGTGATGATTCACTTTACCGTTAAATATGTTGAAAATTGTAAAGAGTTTGAACTTTTGTATGACAATTGACCTTAACCTTCGTCTCGGGAATGGGGAGTGTATTCTTTGTTCGACCCACGTGAAAGTGAAAAACAGATTTGCTTGAGGGCAAGCAAAAGACAAGTGTGGGGATGTGATACGTGGTCGAAAACCGGTGTTCCTTATGGTTTAAGTTTATGTTTTTATGTGACTTTTAATCACGGATAGCCTACTTTTAATGAGGATTGTGTTTTGCAGGTCTTATATTTCAGGAGCTATTCGGGAGCTATTTGGAGTACCGTGAGCGAGCGGGATCAACCGGAAACATGTGAAATGAAAAAACGATGAAAAACACCCTAGAGGGGGCGTCGGCGACGCGTTGTGTCGCTGAAAAAATGGCGTAGACAGCATGAAATTGCGTCAGCAGGAAAATGGATGATCTAGGCGGCGTCGGCGACGCAGGGGGGCGTCGGCGACGCGGACCCCTGCTCTCTGACGGGTTTTTCTTGTTTGTTGCTTGTTTTGGCGAGTTATAAGTGGAGTTTTGACCCAATTCGGGGGGTTACACTTTATGGGGGTTTGAAGAATCATCTTGGAGCCAATTATCATCATCCCTTCCACTCTCAATCCATCCATATCACCAACCTTCATCCGAATCAAGAATCATCATCACCCAATTCATCTTCATCTCTATTCACCAAACCCTAGTTCCTTCATCCATTAATCTTTCAATCATCATCACTCACCAAAACCCTAATCCTCATCATTTCATCGTTCCTCAAGCTTCAAGATGATCCTAATCAAGTTTTCAACATCCGGTGATCAAGTTCCTTCGATCATGAGCGGCTAGTTTCCTGGAGGTTTCACCCCGGTGTAGGTTTTTGTAAGTCTAGGGTTTTAACATTGTTCTTGGTTTGATTTTGTGACAAATTGCTATTTGATTTTGAAGCTTATGACAATTGTCTTACATTTGTATTGAATTCATAAATTGTCGAGTGAAGATTAAATTTGACTTTATGAAATGTTTATGTGCAATTATGCCTTGTCTAGGTTAGAGTTTACATGTTCTTGGTAATGAAGTGCATTTTTGTCCGTTCTTTGTAACGTTGATAGCTATTGGCACCTAAGCCTTGTAACACTAAATTCGTTAGTCACTTTTGCAATTGAATCAAATCTAAAACGTGTAGAAATCCTAGGATTGCAATTACCAAACCGGGTGTGAACCTTGTTTAATTATCTTGTTTAAAACTCTCAATTACAATTTCGTGCATTTGTTTAAGTTCTCGTTAGTTAGTAATTAAAAACCAAATTGTCGGTTCATTCTGACCCATTTCCTAAATAACCAAAAATTCATAAAAACAATCTAGTAGCTTCATAATAGTGACACACCTATAAAATCAATCAAGTCCATTCGCAAATCACATACTCTTCGTGGTTCGACCCCTTACTACCACTAACTATTTGTTTAGGGTAATTTGGGCATATAAATATTATCTTTGACCGGAACGCGACACTCTGATCAATAGCATAGACGGATTGTTAATGGTTGTTATATATTGTTACTTTTGAATGATAACACTTTGGTACAAAATTTCATACACTTTAAAGTTTTGAATCTTTACTCTTTGTAAGCTTGAAGATTACTTGAAGTCCAATCTTTGCAAGCTTTCAAAAGATGTATGTTTGACCTTAACCATGATTTTGTCATTCGTTGTCTTGATTGCTCTTGTTGGATACTATTGATTTATTTTCAATCTTCACACCAAACTCCAAATTGTTATCGATTAATTTAGACCATGTGTAGTGGAAGGGGAAAATAATGCCCCCACCCTAGGGCATTTTACGCCATGTGGCGGTCCAGTCAGCAAAGGGGTGTTATTGGGCGTTTTCTAAAATGGGTGTAGTGGGGATGGGGCATTAAATAAAATAAAGAAAAAAAAAACCTTAAAATTCTTATTGGACAAGGAGGTGAAAGATGAAAGATGATTGGAAGATGAAAGTGGGGGAAGGCGTTTTTAAAACAACGCCAAATGGGCTTTTTTTGATTTTTTTTTAAAATAACGCCCTATGTAATGGGGCATGGGCGTTTTCGGGCGTTTTTTTTAATTTAAAAAAAAAACGCCCCACTACACATGGTCTTAGAGTATATCAGTTTTGCATAGATTCCCCACAGTATACTTTAATAATTTAAACTGATTCTTTATATTCGATGAACTATTATGATATGTATCAATTTCCCATTGAACGACTCAACACATTTTGATGTATTTGTACGATTGATCACTTTCAGCATAATCATTTACTTGTGATGTATTGACTTCTGATGTGCGTGAAGTGTGTTATATTTTAGGTGTATATTTTAAGCCCTTTTACACTTTTTAGCCAAGTTTTAAATTTATAAAACACGATATTTACTAACACTCAACACACATATGGGCAAGTGCACCCATCGTGGACGTAGTATAGTGTTGGTAAGATACTGAGGTCGTCCAAGGACACAAGAGCTTTTAGTACCGGTTTATCCTCAACGTCTAATCAAATCAAAATGTTAGAAAAAGATTTTAAACTAAGAAAATGAAACTAACTAAAATGCTGAAAATAAAAATAAAAATAAAAACAGATAGACAAGATGAATCACTTGGATCCGACTCGTGTGTTAGTGTAACCTTTGATTATTTTCGCACTTTTGCACTTGTTTAAGAGATTATCTTAGTTATTGTAGTAGGCCCCTCTTTTGAAGGCGACGTTACCCTCAACCCAGTAGTTTGAGTCAGCAAGGATACAATCCTAAAGGGTCAGATTATTGAAAGATAATTAATTAAGTTATTAATGCATAATGTGGTAGGCCCCTCTTTTGAAGGCGACGTTACCCTCGGCTAAGTAGTCTGAGTCAGCAGGGATACAGTCCTAAGTAGCCGGGTTAAAGTTTTAATAGTAGTTTAACTTATGAGGGGATCAAAGAGTTTGGACCCCCGTCATCCAATACCTTTGGGTATTGAAGGAGGTCCTACTAAATTTGACCCAGGTCCTTTGCAGGATCTATACACTGAACAATGGCAAGACTCTTACCAAACCGTTCCCTTAACCCCCGACCAGGTAGCCAACATACCTCCATATAGACCGTGGAGATATGAATGGTGAAAATCTTTTATTTTATATAGACAGTAAAATAATGCCAAGACACCACGGACAAACGATAAGGAAGAATCACCTTCAACATAAGAAACTAGTAATTAAAGTCATTAATACAAAAGCAATTAAAAAGTGCATAAGATTAAAAATAAAAAGTATTACACTAAACACTTGTCTTCACCAAGTGATGTAAGAGACTTAGGCAAACATGGCCTTTGATTGTCAAGAACTCTTACGATCAATCTTGGATCCCGAGACGACTCACACACTCTATGATGGACAATGGATGATGGTGGTGGATAATGGTGTTATGGTAGTGGTGGGTGGTGGGTGAAGTGTGAGAGAGGTGGTGTGCCAAGGGATGAGTTGCAAGAGCTCCAAGCACTCCTATTTATAGGCTGAACAGAAGCCTGGGCACGGCCCCGTGCCCGCTGGGCACGGCCCCGTGTCCATCTGACACTCTCTCTCTTCATTAATTGTAATTTGCAATTACAATAAATGCGTCTGCAGCAACTTGACCACGCCCCCCGTGTCCGCTGGGCACGGCCCCGAGGTGGGCAATAGAAGCTTCTATAGGTTTGTCTTTTCTGCTGCTTCTTGGGCACGGACCCGTGCTCGCTGAGCACGGGGCGTGTTCAGTCCTCTGGCTTCTCTGTTTTGCTTAGGGAGATGCTGTCGGAGGGTCGGGCATATCACTTTTGTTCCTTTTCTTGTATTTTGTTAGATTTTGCTGTCTTTTTGCTTCTTTTGTTATTTTGAGCTCATTTAATCCTGAAAACACAAAAGGAAGACAAAAGCATACTTTTTCCAACATTAGTACTAAAAAAGGGTTAGTTTTAAGCCACAATTGATGTAGTTTATATGTTGCATTTTGTGCACATCAAATACCCCCACACTTGAATCTTTGCTTGTCCTCAAGCAAAACTCTTTATAATGTGGCTTTATTCACTCCCAAATGGAATGGGTAGAAGAGAAGGTTTTTGGGCTTGTCATAGAGTGTCGGGAATTCCAAGATTAATTAGGTTTTATTTTTATTTATTTACAATCCTATTCGTCACCATTTATATACAAGTTCACATACCTCACGGGGGAATCACTCAACACTCGGCCGAAGGTGTATTTTTTTGTGAATCACTCGAGAGCGGCATGGAACTTACTCCTACCATAAGCTTGCCAAGCAATCAATCCTCCTCCTTTTTAACTATATACCTTTGTAAATATCAAGAGGACTTTTTGGGTGAAGTGTTAGGCTTGGGCTAAAGGTGGGTGGTTGGGTTAGTGGTTAGTAAAAAGGGCGAAAAGCGTAACAAACGTTGGTTTTTCAAAAGACTTTTTATTTTTTACATTTTTATTTTATTTTTGTTAGGATCTGAGGCTGACAAGATTGTGTTTGTTTGTGATGTTTAAACAAATCAAATAGATATGAGCAGTTTTAAGTGCAGCGGAAATGGATAACAAACTTTGTAAACGCAATCAAAGGAGAATATAGTTTGATAAACAATTGCCTTTTCATAGAGTCGAAAGATTCCTTTAAAAGCAAAAGGTTACAATGCAAGCTTACAGACTAAACTCCCCCTCAGCCTCCACTTTTTCAATCAAAAATCCGAGGAGCAAAGCTAATCCAACGAACCCATCATACCCTTAGACCATAAGCCAGTGAAAAAGAAAACCTAGCTAGCCTATAAGCTTCCCTCTCCGATCATTGCTTATACTCTAGAGTTGGTTGCACAAGATGAAAGGATTGAATTGAGGAGAAGAACTCACTCAAAACGAATCACCTATAACAGTACAGAGTACTGTTATATTTATAGGCAAACCAAACTACTGATGTACTTCAGCTGACGTCACCATGATAGTGACTTCTAACAGCCTAACAACCTATAGACACTGATCTATACAAAACTACTGATGTCTAACAACTGATTGATAGTACAATATAAAACAAGTCTAACACTGTTCACGTTCCACTGTTGTAGCCTAAGCACTGATTACTTGAACATCAGTGCTTTCTTCAAAAGGTGATCAGTCTTTGAATGAGCAGTGCTTTGAATCTTCAGCAGTACTTAAAGACAGTAGTAGATAGAGATCAGCGTTTGCCTTTTAGCAGTCTTTAGTTGTTCCATCAGTGTTTGGTTCATCAGTTGTTCTTCTGAGCAGTGTTTAGAGTGTATCAGCAGATAGGTAACCACTGTCAAGGGGAGAGCATAGTGTAAACATCTGCTTATTGTGAATCCACTGTTGTGACCAGGTTTTGGCTTTACATTATCTGTTCCTCTGGTAGTGTTCAATCCTAACAATCTCCCCCTGGAACAGATAATGCCAAAACCTGTCATTATTCTGGATTTTTATTCTTCATCAGAAGTTCCTTTGCTTTTCTTTTAAATTCTTCTTCAAACTCTTTGGAACTTAAATCATCCTCATCCCTGCACAGTGAAAGCTCAAGGAGATCTTGTAGATCTTCAACACTTAGGCCTAGTGCTTGATTCCTTGATATATGCCTCACTTTTCCATTGGTTCTGATCAGAGTCAATACATGGGTCTTTTGATCAGAGAGCCACTTTAGTATTTTTAAACCAAATGGGTTTCTTGGGAGAGGTTTATTGACTGATGAACTCAAGATGTTTGGCCTAGAGAAGAAGTGTAGTGCAGTATCATGAGCTTCAGACACTCGTGTGAATGCTTTTTCAATAATCTCATTAGCTGCAGCTATGTCTGCTTCAACTTCAGACAGCTCACCGGTTATGACATCTGCTGATGACTTTTGGCTTACTACTTTGAACCTTTTGGCAAGGTCTTGTAGTTTTGCTAATCTTTCTTTATCTGAGGCTATTTTCTTGATAGCTTCTTCAATCTGATCAGCTTCTTTATTCTTTTCTTCTCCAGCAGACAGCATTTCCTTCCTTTCTGTTCTCAATTTTGTGACAAAGGCTTCTGCTGTGCTGATCTGTGTTTCAAAGGTCTTGACTTGCTCCTGTAGCTTTTTGTAGTTAGACTTTTTAGGAATGTCAGAGACTTTCAACCTCTGCTTCTCAAGCCTTTCATAAGCTTCATCAGATTGCTGCTTTGACCATTTTGCTATGGCATCCGCAGTATCCACCTTTCCATCCACTAACTCCTGCTTCTTTCTTTTATGCTCGGAAATAAGATCAGCTATAAATTTGTTGTATTTGTTCCAATTTGGAGCTGTCCTTTTCTTCCGTGGATCAAGTTTAATCTTTTCAATTCTGTTAGCCTCATGCTTTAGTGCAACGATTGGCCAGTCTTTGAATTCTGTTTCTTCAGCAGGATAGAACTTTTCTTTCATTATGTATGCAAGATATTCTTTTCTCAATTTATTTCGTTGTTCTGCTTCAGGGAATAAACTTGACATTTCTTTGTTCAGATCACTTGCATATTCTTCTATTTGTTTGACTTTGTTGAGCAGGAATTCCCTTCTTTCCAAAATGGCTTCATCACCTTGATCCTTGTATTCAACTTTGGCTCTTATCCTTGCTTGTCTTGCTTTTATTTCGAGATATTCATCCATGTTGTCTGGAATCATGAAAGCTATAAGAGAAGGAAATTTCCTCTTTGTAGGATCATCTTCAGTGTAAAATTTTTTCATCTCATTTTTCATGGCTTCTAATTCCAATGGATATCTAGCAGCAACAGGATCATACTTTTCATCAGTAGCCTGTGTTGTTTCTCTTTTTCTTTTGTGAGGCTTTGGAGGTTGTGGTGTCGGAATGATGAGATCAGTGGTGGATGTTTGACTAACAGTGGTTGAAACAACTGGTGTTTCAACCGCTGTTGTCATTACAACTGCTGATATGTTAGCAGATGTCTTCTGCTTTTGAGCAGGGGATGGAAGATGTGAGATAGTATTTGATGGTGGTGATGGTGGTGGTGACTCATCATCAGGAATGAAAACCCTTCTCCTTTTTAATGTAGGGGAGGCTGATGATGTTTTGGGTGGATCAGTGGTTTGAGATTGGATAGCAGTGGTTTGTGATTGTGATTGACTGATATTGGTTGAAACAACTAGTGTTTCAATCACTGTTGTCATTACAGCAGATGTTGTAACATCTGTTGTCTTCTGCTTTATGGCAGGAGGCAGTGGTGGTGATATGATTGTAGATGATGATGGTGGTGGAACAGTGGTTGTGATGGTGTGTGATAGAGTAGTGTGTGTTGGAGGTGTGTATGTTGATGTCATGGCAGCTGTTTGGATACTGACAGCAGTTTTTGTTGTCACACCCTGGCTTTGCAGAAGCGTGGTTAATTTGGTGTGACTTCTTAATACCATAGCTTAACCATAACAAAGCTATATGAAATAAAAACCATGCAAGATCATCCATTAAAATTAAGTTTTAGAAACCAAATACAACAACATTGTCTGAAGACGTTGACACATGCAACGTGAATTAAAATCTAATAACATAAAACATTGTTCACAACATCAACATGACATAAACACAGTTTAAGGACTATGACTCGTCCAAGAAAGAGTCACATCCCCTAAAACCGGATGACCTCGTAACACCTTGCAGCGGGGAAAACATAACATACCGCGCCAGATCTTTTAATTCCCTGAAATACATGTAAGTTGAAAAATCAACAATGATTTTGAGCGAGTTCATGTGTAAGTGAGTAAATAAACCTTTGCATGTATAAAAATCCTGGTATGTAGCAAATAAGGAAAAAGAGATCACCAATGGTTTGCAAGGCCATTGATATTTGTGAAGTGCAAGTAGGAAGACTCAAACCTAGCGGATTTATGCGTTGGGCACAAAGTCACCCCGAGGTCCGTACTGTTGGGCCTGGGGCTAGGCTCGCTACACCCAGATAGATCTACCGCTCCTGTCCCTCGGTCCTACCCTAAGGATTAATGGCCTCAATTTTCCGCCTACCCACTCACATGATCTAAGTAGTAAACCTCCTTACGCTAACCATACCATGTATAAAGTATTCGTAATCAAAGTAACATGTATTTCACCCCCACAGTTTAGAAAACTGAAAACAATTAAGAGAAAAGGGGGACATGAACTCACAGTGGTGCGTCTCTACCAAGTATATCTCCTGATCAAGCAGCTGTGCGTCGACCTACACGTACTAACTCTATTAGACGGACGGCCGTGCCTTAGCTTTATGGTTTAAGTTTTTGGGAAATAGTTAGACAACTATTTCGTGTTTACATTTTGTATATACTTGGTAATTATTTTCCTTCCCAAGGATGGGGGATTTAATACATGTGCGTTCATATAGCTTCGGAATATATTATTAAGTCTCACTTAATATATATTTCACTTCTTATTCCAAAATATAAATATTCTTCCCAAAAATATTATATTTTAATACATACAATTTTTCCCAAAACAATACCTTTGTCAACATATGCGTTCACTAGTATTTTTCCGAAAATGCGTAAGTTACGTTTTAAAGATCGAGTGGTAATAATAATTACCGGTGTAACTTAAATAATTATTGCGAAGGCGTTCGTATTATTTTGGAGTCGTTAACACGGTAATACTATTTTTACCCTAAAAATAATATTTGTATATTTCACAAAATAATCATAAACACATAACAAGTGACGTTATGAAAAATACATATACTAAATATATATTTATCAAGTTTTATTTTGTGAAATCCCACCTCCGATATTTTGTAAATAAAGTCGTGGCGAAATCTATAATTTGAAAACAAGTCAAAATGTATTTCTAACACTTATAGTGAAAATATTTCTAAGTGTTAGGTTTTTGGAAAAATTTCGCCAGAGTCTCCCCTGTAACTGGAGGTGGCCACGCTTTCAAGCGTATCATTTTCTTTTATAAATCAAACCAACAATTTTCTCATTCAATCAAAACAATGTTCAGAGCATCAAACTTAGTCAATAAATATGTAAATCGCAAGAATCACATGAACTTGTAGTTTTCCAAAACTATGAAGTAAATCCCATTACTTTTAGTGGATCTTTATGTAAATCAATCCGGTTTCATAAAAACCTCGCTTTTAAAGAAATTCTATCTTTACAACTTTCTGTAAAAATTGACAAAACTAGTTCTTTGTCGAAACTTAGTGTTACACAAGTGTTTACACACTTGTGTGTTTTAAAAATCATTCTTGTTAGTGTAAGATCCGGTTTTAGAAAATAAGATTTCTTTGACACTTGGTCCTTTGAAAATACCGCTTGTAGATCCGTAGATCTACTAGTTTTAAACACTATTTCACAAGTAGAATCGTTTTTACACAAGTTCAAGTTTCGTGTGTGGTAGAGTTTCATCACCTAACCCTTGTTACACTAAAACAAACTCTATGTCATGATCCATGATCATGACCAATCCGGGTTAGACGATGATCCGAGCTACCACAACATAGATCGGCCTCAAATAACTACACAAAACAAATCTTACAAGATTTACACAACCCTTGTGCTATTAACCAACATCTTTAACATTTTTAGTAGACTTTTACATATCATCTTGTATGTTTACGAGTTTTAACCGTGATATATCGTTTTAACCACTTTAAAATAGATCGAGAGGGTGTTTCAAGCAACTTACTACTAGCTCGAGGCTAGGGAAGATTCTAGTCGAAGAATGAGTGGATAAAAGAAATGAGATGAGGTCCTTCGCGTTCCGAATGCACCAAGCCTCCTCGTATGTGATCCTTAGCACTTGTATACACTTGGAATGAGATGATCAAAGCTCGAAAGATGGATGGATGGTGAAGGGGGTTCGGCCGAGAGCTATTAGAGAGGGAGAGAGTGTGTGTGTGTGGTGAAATGTTAAGTGAATGTTATGGTGTGTCAAGACTAGATCTTATAGGCAACTTCAAGTTCATAATCCAATGGTTTAAGTGTCTCTTAGATATTAGACACTAATGAATTAAATAATCAAGAAAGGACATGGGTGTCCCCCAAAGGGGACGAGTTCGGTTGGGGGGGGGGGGTTTACCCGGTTCATTTCCAACTAAACATTAGGTATTAGCTAAGTTAAGTTAAGTTAGTTTAGGGATTAACCCGGTTACTAGTGTATCATGCGTTATAGCGGGTGTTAGGGTATTCTGGGACCCTAACTGGCTCAGAAAAAGATAAACAATGTAAATGGCAATATTTTCATGTTCCGGGTATAGTCCGGTTGTTCGGTTGGATAGTAATCCGTTAAAGCGCTTAACAAAGCTTTAAAGTGTTGTTTATATTAATTTTAGTGACACAACTTATTCCCGACACTTTGGAAAGTGTCTAGTAATATTTTTCTCATGTTTTGGCACTTTATTAGTTAACCAAATGCTGAATTTTTAGTTAAAGTGCTGAATCTTGTACTTAGAGTACGTTTTAGGCACATCCTGTCACTGTAACTTATTCCTAGAGACGCAGTTCTACAACCCTTGTATCTCTACACTCACTATTAGTGTAGTAAACTATCTCGGGCTCATACAGGCCTTAGAGGCAGTGTCTGCCTGATGCTGGCTTTATCAGCATGTTTGATAGGTTATCCGTTCATAGTGCTACTGTGCTTTTGTGCATCAAGATTGTCACTAGAGTTCAGCATGTAATAGTAGAGTGACAGCAAGAAAGTATGATGCAAGTATGTACATGTATCAGTATTTCAAGTAGCAGTTTATTCACAATTTCATGTAAGCACAGTAATTAAGCAGTAATTAATTATTAATTAAGTCGTACGGATACCTGGTTTAGTGAGGGTTGTCACATTCTCCCCCCGTTAGAAAAATTTCGTCCCGAAATTTTAAGTTCTGCTTCTAGTTGCAGGGTTCTTGGGAAATAAGTGGGGGTATTTCTCTTTCATTCGGTCCTCACGCTCCCAGGTGTATTCAGGACCATGTCTGGCATTCCAACGAACTTTGACGAGCTTGACACTACTCCGGCGGGTTTTGTTTACCTTCCAATCAGTAACCTCAACAGGTTCTTCGACAAAATGAAGCGTGTCGTCAACATGAATTTCATCGGTGGTAATGATAACGGTATCTTGAGTTGGACTTTTCTTCAGATTTGATACATGAAATGTATCGTGAACGCCATTTAGTTCAGCAGGTAAATCCAACTTGTACGCTACTAACCCGATTCTTTCCAAGATTCTGAACGGACCAATATACCGCAGATTCAACTTTCCACGCTTCCCAAAGCGTGCCACCCCCTTCCAGGGTGATACCTTCAACAAAACCATATCTCCTACCTCAAATTCCAGAGGCTTTCTTTTTCGATCCGCATAGGCCTTCTGACGGTCACGAGCCGCCTTGATGCGATCTCGGATCTGTGCGATCTTATCTGTGGTTTCCTGGACCATATCAGGACCAACCAATTGTCCATCGCCTGCGTCAGACCAACAAAGCGGTGATCTGCACTTGCGGCCATAAAGAGCTTCAAATGGCGCGACACCAATACTGGTGTGGTAGCTGTTGTTGTATGAAAATTCAACCAATGGCAAATGCTTATCCCAGCTACCGCCCAAATCCATAACACATGCTCTCAGCATATCTTCCAAAGTCTGTATCGTCCGTTCGCTTTGTCTGTCGGTCTGTGGGTGAAATGCAGTGCTCAGATTCAATTGTGAGCCAAAAGCTTCTTGGAAGGATTGCCAAATCCTTGATACGAACCTTCCGTCTCTATCAGAGATGATTGAGAGAGGTACTCCATGGCGCGTAACGATTTCTCTCATGTAAATTTCAGCCAACTTGCTCGTATTATCCTTCTCTCTGATAGGTAAGAAGTGCGCTGACTACGTTAATCGGTCCACTATTACCCAAATAGTGTCATGACCTCTTGGCGTTCTTGGCAACTTTGTAATAAAATCCATGGAAATTTGTTCCCATTTCCACTTGGGAATTTCTGGTTGTTGCAGAAGTCCTGAAGGCTTCTGGTCTTCTGCTTTCACTTTAGCGCACGTTAAACATTTGCTCACATAAACAGCAACATCGCCTTTCATCCTAGGCCACCAGTAGTAATCTTTAAGGTCTTGGTACATCTTATCCGCTCCTGGATGTATAGAGTACCGTGATTTGTGTGCCTCATCAAAAATAACTTTCCTCAACCCTACAAACAGAGGAACCCAAATCCTTTTCTCAAAACATAACGTTCCTTCCTCGTTTGGCACCAATTGCTTCTCCATCCCACGGAGTTATTCTTCTTCAAGGTTCCCTTCCTTGAGAGCTTCTTTCTGCGCGGCACGAATGTGCAAGGAAAGATCGGTTTGAATAATCATTTCTAAAGCCCTAACCCTTATGGGCTTGATCCTTTCTTTTCGACTTAGGGCATCGGCGACCACATTCGCCTTCCCTGGATGATACTTTATCTCGCAGTCGTAATCATTCAACAACTCAACCCATCGTCTCTGTCTCATATTCAACTCCTTCTGGTTGAATATGTGTTGTAGGCTCTTGTGATTTGTGAAGATTGTACATTTTGTACCATAAAGGTAGTGTCTCCAGATCTTTAATGCAAATACCATTGCGCCAAGTTCCAAATCATGTGTGGTATAGTTCTTTTCGTGCACTTTCAATTGGCGTGACGTGTAAGCAATAACCTTTTGGCGTTGCATCAACACGCAACCCAATCCTTGACGCGAAGCGTCGCAGTATACCACAAAATCATCTGTACCTTCCGGTAGTGCTAAGATTGGCGCATTGCAGAGCTTATCTTTCAATATCTGGAACGCTTCTTCCTGTTTGATTCCCCAATCAAACTTCTTATCTTTCTGCGTGAGGAGCGTCAATGGTTGAGCGATCTTCGAAAAATACTCAATGAACCTTCGATAATAGCCAGCCAAACCCAAGAATTGTCGAATCTCAGTTGGTGTCTTTGGCGTTTCCCAATTCTTAATCGCGTCGATCTTGGTTGGATCCACGTGGATTCCATTTCCATTCACCACGTGTCCGAGAAATTGGACTTCACGTAGCCAAAACTCGCACTTACAGAATTTGGTATACAGCTGTTCCTTCTTCAGCAGCTCCAGAATAGCTCTTAAATGCTGTTCGTGCTCAGCCTTTGTTTTCAAATAAATCAAAATGTCGTCGATAAACACAATCACGAACTTATCCAAGTACGGCTTGTAAACTCGATTCATCAAATCCATGAAAACTGCAGGCGCGTTTGTCAACTCAAACGGCATAACTAGGAACTCGTAGTGTCCATAACGAGTTCTGAAGGCTGTCTTCGGGATACTCTCCTCTTGTATCCTTAACTGATGGTATCCAGATCGAAGATCGATCTTAGAGTAAAAGCTTGAACCTTGCAGTTGGTCGAATAGATCATCGATCCTTGGCAGAGGGTATCTATTCTTGATCGTCAGCTTGTTCAACTCCCGGTAGTCAATACACATTCGAAAACTACCGTCCTTCTTCTTGACAAACAAAACTGGAGCTCCCCAAGGCGAGAAGCTTGGTCGGATAAATCCCTTGTCTAACAACTCTTGAAGTTGTGTCGACAGTTCTTGCATCTCAGACGGGGCAAGTCTATAAGGTGCCTTAGCCACAGGCGCGGCGCCTGGAACTAAATCGATGTGAAATTCCACTTGCCTCTGAGGTGGTAGTCCAGGCAAGTCCTCTGGGAAGACTTCTGGATATTCCCTCACGACAGGGATGTCTTCGATTTTTGGTTCTGCAGCTTTCTTATCTACAATGTGTACCAGAAAGGCAGCACATCCCTTCTGCAAACACTTTCGCGCTTTGAGGCAGCTGATAATTCTTAACGGCGTATCACGCTTCTCTCTGTGAACCACAATTGTTTCACCATCTTCGGTTGGGATACGAACAACCTTTTCGTGACAAACTATCTCAGCCTTGTTGCCTGATAACCAATCCATTCCTACCACCACGTCGAAGCTTCCCAACTGGACTGGTAGTAGATCCGGAGCAAACTCACGCTCTCCCAATTTGATCACACAGCCTCTGACAACTTCATTGGCTTCTACTAACTTTCCATTGGCCAATTCGATTGAGTACGGAATATGTAACTTACTAGCGGCTAACCCAAGCATATTCTTAAACTCTAATGATACGAAGCTATAATCGGCACCAGTATCAAATAAAACGGATGCATAGCGTTGATTTACAGGGAACATACCAGTAACGACATTGGGGTCCTGGCGCGCTTCCCTCGCTTCGATATTGAAAACTCTTCCACGGGCTTGGTTTAACTCTGGGCAGTTCCTCTTGTAGTGCCTAGCATCACCACAGTTAAAGCATCCAGGTCTTTGCCCGTTTCCACCACCATATTCAGCTTGATTATTCCTCTGGTTACGATTCACAGCGCCCGCTTGATTCGCATTGTTGCCTCGATTCCCATTTCCTCCAATGTTTCCTTGTGGGCGATTTCCGATTCCAGCCCGGTTATTGTTTTTGTTTCCAAATCCTCCCTGGCCAACAGTGGCCTAACAAGAATCCTTCAAGTGGCCAGGTTTCCCACATGCTTCACACATTTTCAAACTACACCGGCCAGAATGGTGACGCTGGCAGGTGTTGCACTTGGGTTGGGTGCCCATATATCCTTTTCCTTTATTTCCACTACCAGCTGTAACCTGAGCTGGCACGCTTGACTCTCCTTTCTTAACAACCCCACTAGTGCCTTGCTTGAAGTTCGAGAACTTCCGCTTGTTACCTCCGGATGACTCGACGTGAGTCTCTTTCTTCTTTGGCTCGATCTCATCGAACTTGTTCAGGCGGATAGCCTCCTCAGTGAAAGCCACGCTCAGATCAATTGCCTCAGTAATTGTCGCAGGCTTGGATGAGGTCACCATGCTTATGATTTGAGGAGCTAATCCCCAAATGAAGCGTTCAATCCGCTTGAATTCTGGAGTGACCATATAAGGTACCACATTCGATAAGTCATGAAACCTCTGAACATATTCCGCGATCTTTGGACCTTCCATTTTCAAATGCCAGAACTCAGCTTCCAATCTTTGGATTTCCGCGCGCGAGCAGTACTTTTTGTGCATAAGTTCCTTCAGTTCGGTCCAGGTTAGTGCGTAGGCAGCAGCTTCTCTAAGAGTCTGCACTTGCAAATTCCACCAAGATAGGGCTCCATCCAAGAATAGCCCAGAAATGTAGGTGACTTGCTGGTCGGGTGCACATTTGCTCATGCGAAGAACAGATTCAGTTTTCTCAGCCCAATGAACAAAGGCGACAGCACCTCCAGTGCCATCAAAGTTGACAGGCTTGCAGTCTAGAAACTGCTTGTAGGTGCACCCTGCACATACGTTACAACATATGAATGGCATTAGCATCTTTGCTATGGATGTTCAATTAGGTCATGGTATGTCTCAATGACTTAGTATTACCATGAGGTGGATTGTTGTTGCCAGTATTGCCAGAGTTACTTCCACTAGTCCCTCCTTGAGAGGCGGCGTGTTGCGCGATGGCAGTAGTGATGATTTGCTGGAGTTCTGCCTCATTGGTAGGCATCGGCGTTTGACGTCTCAACATCTTCTAAAAGATGTGTTCACGTTGGTCAGGCCATAATAAAGCGTACGTATATAATGATAGTAGTAGTAGTACATAACATCTCACGTTACAAATAGGCCAATCACATAACATCCCATGTTACAAATACATCAATCACACAACATCCCATGTCATAAAACATAAATAATCAATCAAACATCATATATGATGAGAATTCTGCGATTGCCATATATCGAGACCACATAGTAAAGTGTACAGGTACATAATAGTGTCATACATCATCAGTGACTAAGGGCTACATCACCCCAGTCCAAAACTATATCAAATCAGTGTCAATACATCCCATATACATGATCAACAAAAGTCAGAATCAGAATGTAGTCTCCAAAAATGTTGTGCAGTCAAAGCAATCGCCGTCTTCTCACCAACGTCTACCCATACGGTATTGAAGAGCTCTACACTGATGGCGGTGGAGGAGGGGGAAGTGGGTGTAGAACAAACGACGCAAATGGAGCCAGTCCTCCTCCATGGCTCTCTGGGTACGCAACCAAGAAGCAACCTGCTGCTCTAGTGCCAAAAGACGTGCAGCATAGTCAGGTAACAGAGGTCGAGGGTGCTGCGAAGAAGTAGGGTGGGTCTGACCCTGACACTGGCACGGCGGTGGCTGAGCTCTCTCAAGCTCCTGAATGCGCCGTGTGAGTGCCTCGTGCTGGACAACAAATGACATCAAAACGTCCTTAATAGAGTATCCCATGTGGAAAGGATGGTAGGGGTCGGTCGGTGGCATAACAGGTGGTGACGACCAAAGGAATGGCTCACTGGATGGATCGAAAGGTGATACAGGAAATGGAGGAACAGGGGGAATAGCAGGTGAAAACTGTGGTACCACTGGGATAGGTGCCGGTACGTGTCCAAAAGGATGAGCCGAAGAACCCTCTCCAGGTCGAGCTGGAGGTGTAAATTGAGGGAACGAAAAAGAGGTATCAATGTGGCGTACATCGGTGGTATGGGGGGAAACAGGTGGAATCTCATCATCAGCAGGAATCCACCCATGCTGGGCGTGCTCATCTCGTGGGTCAATCTGTGCCTCAAAAAGTGCACGATCAAACTGCACAGGCGTAGGATCATGCTGGGGTGCAACAAGAGGGTCAACAGGTACATCAGCGATAAGTGGGGGATCAACATGATCAGCAGCAACAACATGGTCACCCTCCAGTAGTGGAGCATCAACAGGGTGATCATCAATGGGTGGGTCAGCAAGCTCAGGATCGATAATGGGTGCGCCAGCATGAACAAGGTCATGCTCAAACACTGGGTCTGGAGCGGCCACTGGCTCGAGGGCCATGGCAGGCTCGGGGTCAACGAACTCCATATCAAAATCTGCATCGTCAGCGAATGCAGGGTCAACTGGGTCTACTAGGTCAACCAGGGGCTGATCCAGGTGGATGAACTCTATCTTCTGGTCTGGGGCGAATCCTGGGGGAAAGACAGGATCGGAATCCTCCTCAACATCGTGGTCGAAAGCAAAAGTAGGAGCAGGGGCTACAGAGGATGCTCTATCCGGATCTGAACCGTGAGAAAAGTGTTGCGCACCCTGAGTGTGTGACGGTGCGGAGGCCACATACTCGAAGGAGTCTGGGACCGGTGAGTGTGCAGGTGACTCCCCAGCTGGAGCATCTGCGAGTAACAAAAGATCACCTGCAGCTAGAAGGGCCTCGCCCTGAACCTCATCTTCTAGGGGCTCATCATCAAACAGATCGACGTCGCCATCAGCGTCAGCGTCGAGAAGCATATCGTAAGCAGGATATGAAGCAAGTGGTATGGGAGCAGGGATCTCTACGAGCGGTAGGTCCCCGGCCAAAGGGCCATCAGCGAGCTCATCAGCACCATCAGGTAACGCAAAGGGCTGAAAGTCATCCTCGTCTGTGCTGGTAACGTCGGATGTGTGAACCTCGCGCTCTGAAGACTCTAGGTCGTCTGATACTATGGGTCTAGGGCCCGTGGTGTCTGAATCACATACGCACAAACATGTCGTATGGCACTGGTGATTCATGATGTCTGTATAACACAAACACAAATATGCACAAATAATCAATCATACAATCAGGTAAACACATTAGTCACCAATTAAGCAATTAGATAATCCTCCTAGTCCCACTAGCTTCCCTGCCTCCCAGACTGTCCTTCCTATTCTCACTAGCCTCTCAGCCTCTCAGACTGCTCTTCCTAGTCCCACTAGCCAAATTCTCCCAGCCTCTCAGACTGCTCTTCCTAGTCCCACTAGCCAAATTCTCCCAGCCTCTCAGACTGACTCCCTAGTCCCACTAGACAACTACCTCAGTCTCTTAGACCGAGCCTCGGCCTCCCAGACCGAGCCTCAGCCTCCCAGACTGAGCCTATAAATAATAAATAAAATGTGCTCAACATTTGTTTATAAAACGTTTTGGATCTGGACTTAAGTGGTATGCAGCGTAAAAATGTTTTAGTGAGAGCCCTAGTGATCATAGTCTAGACTCGAGAAGGAATCCTAGTTCGCTATGATCAGAGCTCTGATACCAAGCTGTCACACCCTGGCTTTGCGGAAGCGTGGTTAATTTGGTGTGACTTCTTAATACCATAGCTTAACCATAACAAAGCTATATGAAATAAAAACCATGCAAGATCATCCATTAAAATTAAGTTTTAGAAACCAAATACAACGACATTGTCTGAAGACGTTGACACATGCAACGTGAATTAAAATCTAATAACATAAAACATTGTTCACAACATCAACATGACATAAACACAGTTTAAGGACTATGACTCGTCCAGGAAATAGTCACATCCCCTAAAACCGGATGACCTCGTAACACCTTGCAGCGGGGAAAACATAACATACCGCGCCAGATCTTTTAATTCCCTGAAATACATGTAAGTTGAAAAATCAACAATAATGTTGAGCGAGTTCATGTGTAAGTGAGTAAATAAACCTTTGCATGTATAAAAATCCTGGTATGTAGCAAATAAGGAAAAAGAGATCACCAATGGTTTGCAAGGCCATTGATATGTGTGAAGTGCAAGTAGGAAGACTCAAACCTAGCGGATTTATGCGTTGGGCACAAAGTCACCCCGAGGTCCGTACTGTTGGGCCTGGGGCTGGGCTCGCTACACCCAGATAGATCTACCGCTCCTGTCCCTCGGTCCTACCCTGAGGATTAATGGCCTCAATTTTCCGCCTACCCACTCACATGATCTAAGTAGTAAACCTCCTTACGCTAACCATACCATGTATAAAGTATTCGTAATCAAAGTAACATGTATTTCACCCCCGCAGTTTAGAAAACTGAAAACAGTTAAGAGAAAAGGGGGACATGAACTCACAGTGGTGCGTCTCTACCAAGTATATCTCCTGATCAAGCAGCTGTGCGTCGACCTACACGTACTAACTCTATTAGACGGACGGCCGTGCCTTAGCTTTATGGTTTAAGTTTTTGGGAAATAGTTAGACAACTATTTCGTGTTTACATTTTGTATATACTTGGTAATTATTTTCCTTCCCAAGGATGGGGGATTTAATACATGTGCGTTCGTATAGCTTCGGAATATATTATTAAGTCTCACTTAATATATATTTTACTTCGTATTCCAAAATATAAATATTCTTCCCAAAAATATTATATTTTAATACATACAATTTTTCCCAAAACAATACCTTTGTCAACATATGCGTTCGCTAGTATTTTTCCGAAAATGCGTAAGTTACGTTTTAAAGATCGAGTGGTAATAATAATTACCGGTGTAACTTAAATAATTATTGCGAAGGCGTTCGTATTATTTTGGAGTCGTTAACATGGTAATACTATTTTTACCCTAAAAATAATATTTGTATATTTCACAAAATAATCATAAACACATAACAAGTGACGTTATGAAAAATACATATACTAAATATATATTTATCAAGTTTTATTTTGTGAAATCCCACCTCCGATATTTTGTAAATAAAGTCGTGGCGAAATCTATAATTTGAAAACAAGTCAAAATGTATTTCTAACACTTATAGTGAAAATATTTCTAAGTGTTAGGTTTTTGGAAAAATTTCGCCAGAGTCTCCCCTGTAACTGGAGGTGGCCACGCTTTCAAGCGTATCATTTTCTTTTATAAATCAAACCAACAATTTTCTCATTCAATCAAAACAATGTTCAGAGCATCAAACTTAGTCAATAAATATGTAAATCGCAAGAATCACATGAACTTGTAGTTTTCCAAAACTATGAAGTAAATCCCATTACTTTTAGTGGATCTTTATGTAAATCAATCCGGTTTCATAAAAACCTCGCTTTTAAAGAAATTCTATCTTTACAACTTTCTGTAAAAATTGACAAAACTAGTTCTTTGTCGAAACTTAGTGTTACACAAGTGTTTACACACTTGTGTGTTTTAAAAATCATTCTTGTTAGTGTAAGATCCGGTTTTAGAAAATAAGATTTCTTTGACACTTGGTCCTTTGAAAATACCGCTTGTAGATCCGTAGATCTACTAGTTTTAAACACTATTTCACAAGTAGAATCGTTTTTACACAAGTTCAAGTTTCGTGTGTGGTAGAGTTTCATCACCTAACCCTTGTTACACTAAAACAAACTCTATGTCATGATCCATGATCATGACCAATCCGGGTTAGACGATGATCCGAGCTACCACAACATAGATCGGCCTCAAATAACTACACAAAACAAATCTTACAAGATTTACACAACCCTTGTGCTATTAACCAACATCTTTAACATTTTTAGTAGACTTTTACATATCATCTTGTATGTTTACGAGTTTTAACCGTGATATATCGTTTTAACCACTTTAAAATAGATCGAGAGGGTGTTTCAAGCAACTTACTACTAGCTCGAGGCTAGGGAAGATTCTAGTCGAAGAATGAGTGGATAAAAGAAATGAGATGAGGTCCTTCGCGTTCCGAATGCACCAAGCCTCCTCGTATGTGATCCTTAGCACTTGTATACACTTGGAATGAGATGATCAAAGCTCGAAAGATGGATGGATGGTGAAGGGGGTTCGGCCGAGAGCTATTAGAGAGGGAGAGAGTGTGTGTGTGTGGTGAAATGTTAAGTGAATGTTATGGTGTGTCAAGACTAGATCTTATAGGCAACTTCAAGTTCATAATCCAATGGTTTAAGTGTCTCTTAGATATTAGACACTAATGAATTAAATAATCAAGAAAGGACATGGGTGTCCCCCAAAGGGGACGAGTTCGGTTGGGGGAGGGGGGTTTACCCGGTTCATTTCCAACTAAACATTAGGTATTAGTTAAGTTAAGTTAGTTTAGGGATTAACCCGGTTACTAGTGTGTCATGCGTTATAGCGGGTGTTAGGGTATTCAGGGACCCTAACTGGCTCAGAAAAAGATAAACAATGTAAATGGTTATATTTTCATGTTCCGGGTATAGTCCGGTTGTTCGGTTGGATAGTAATCCGTTAAAGCGCTTAACAAAGCTTTAAAGTGTCGTTTATATTAATTTTAGTGACACAACTTATTCCCGACACTTTGGAAAGTGTCTAGTAATATTTTTCTCATGTTTTGGCACTTTATTAGTTAACCAAATGCTGAATTTTTTGTTAAAGTGCTGAATCTTGTACTTAGAGTACGTTTTAGGCACATCCTGTCACTGTAACTTATTCCTAGAGACGCAGTTCTACAACCCTTGTATCTCTACACTCACTATTAGTGTAGTAAACTATCTCGGGCTCATACAGGCCTTAGAGGCAGTGTCTGCCTGATGCTGGCTTTATCAGCATGTTTGATAGGTTATCCGTTCATAGTGCTACTGTGCTTTTGTGCATCAAGATTGTCACTAGAGTTCAGCATGTAATAGTAGAGTGACAGCAAGAAAGTATGATGCAAGTATGTACATGTATCAGTATTTCAAGTAGCAATTTATTCACAATTTCAAGTAAGCATAGTAATTAAGCAGTAATTAATTATTAATTCATGTATCAGTGCTTTTGTGCATCAAGATTGTCACTAGAGTTCAGCATGTAATAGTAGAGTGACAACAAGAAAGTATGATGCAAGTATGTACATGTATCAGTATTTCAAGTAGCAATTTATTCACAATTTCAAGTAAGCATAGTAATTAAGCAGTAATTAATTATTAATTAAGTCGTACGGATACCTGGTTTAGTGAGGGTTGTCACATTTGTAACTACTGATGTATCAGCTGTTTGAATTGAAGTTTTGGATTTTGTGGTTTGAGATGATTTAGATGACTGTTTTTCTTCTTCTGGTTCAATATACAGCCCATCTTCTATTCCTTTCTTTCTCAACTTGATTTTCTCCCCCCTTTTTGGCATTATCTGCAAGGGGTGTATCCATGAAGAGGATGGAGGATGGAACTTTTTCACTATGGGCAGTCTTTTGTATGCTAACCTTTATAGCCTTGATATCTGTTTGAGTGTCTTTAAACCTTGATTCCACCATGTTGGTCAGCATTTGTACTTGAATAGCATGCTTTTGATCACCCATATGTTGCTGTTTTTCAAGCATGGGTTGAAAAATATTCCAAAGCTCACTTGCAGCAAATGCATGTTGTGCAGGTGCTTGAGCAGGAACAACAGTAGCTTGTGCTTTTTGAGCTTTTAAAATCTCTTGCACCATGTCTTTAATTTCAGCAACTGAATCTTCAAGTTTTTCAACTCTTTTCGTCAATTCCTGATATTTTGGATCATCACCTACATTAGTAGGATCATCTGAATCCCCACCAGTAGTGGTTGTACCAATGTGTGACTTAGGAACTGAGTCCCAAAAATCATCCATTGATGCCCCTTGTTCTTGGTACTGGGGACTTCTTTCTTCAGCACTCGATAAACCTTTGATGGTACCGGTGGTTAAAAACAACTCACTGGTGGTTACCGATGTTGCCATGGAAGAAATTGCCTTCAAGGGAGTCTTATTAATGTAACAACTGTCCAACTGAAGATCTGTTGATCCATCAGTTGTAGTTGCTGCTCCACTTGAACTACCACCGAGAGTTACTTGTAACTCAGGGGGTGTAACCTCCTCAGTTGTTGCTGGGATAGCAGAGGTATAAGCATCAGACCCAGTCACATGTGGAGGTATACTCTCAGTAATGGGTGATAGAGAGGAACTGGTTTGTGTCTGTGGAATATCAACTGCATGCAACAGGGGTATTATTGATTGTGGCATTATGATTGGTGAGGGTATGGGTGTTGAAAGAGACATGTCCTTGGGATCAGGACTGTGGAAGATAGATCCGAGTGGATCCAGAGCTTCATAATTTGGTGTCCCTGTGATTACAACCTGATCCTTTTGTGAGGATGCAGGAGGAGTTTGAGGCATAGGTTGAGATCTTTCTTCCAAATGCTGTGAGGAAGTAGCAACAGTGGTTTGTGGTGACATTTGTTTTGTCACTGGCAGTTGCTCTGGGATCTCATCTTCCAGAGTTGCCTTTGTTTTGGGTTTGGTGGGTTTTCTGGATGTTTTTCTTTTGGTCTTTTTGGTAATGTCAGGTGTGGGTTTCAGAGCAGTGGTTGTGCTGCTCTGATCATCTGGAGCAGTGGGCTCAGCAGGAGTTGCCTGAGGATCAGTGGCAGTTTCTAAAATCTGCTCAGGCACCTTTGCTTTTAATTTTATTGGTGCCATCATTCTTAAAAATGTTTCAATTGTTAAACCTTTTATTTGAAAATGGACACCTTGTTTGGGCAAATTTTCATCCTCTTTTTCAAATTTTTGTTTAAAGTAATAGCTCAGAAATCTTGGAAAAAGAAGAAATGATTTGCTGTCAACATTCTTTACCATGTCATTGAAGATCTCCTGGGAATATTGTAATCTTTATTGTTTAGAATAGCATATCCCAGGCATTGAATCTTCAATGGTATTTCATTAAACGCTGTTGTTTTATTAGAAACACAGCTTAAAAGTGTGTGGAATAAAAATCTGGGTGCAGATGGAAAATAACCTTTTTGTAAGGTATCTACCTTTGATTGTTCTGCATACCCTCTTTTCAGAAAATCAGCTTTTAACTCGATTTTATCAAAAGAAGTTTTACCTTTCAGATCATCGAGTTTGAAGACCTCTGAGATTGATTGTGGGGTGATTTGAAATGTTTTACCCTGTATCGAGGAGTTAATGGCTACTACTTTTCCGTCTTGTTTTTCAAGATTTGCATTTTTCCAAAACTCTCTCTGGGGTTGCAAGTAAATGGGAGCATCTACTGTCAACAAAGTTTTATACTTTGATGCAGATAGTGTATCAATGATGGAGTCGAAGGTGTGGTTATCGGTAGGTTTTGTGAGGAGACCCACGTAGTTATGAGGTGATTTGTATGGGATTTCAATGGTTTCTTCGGTCGTTTGAGCGACCTCTTTTGAAGATGATGGTGATTTTGGTTTAGATTTTGATTTTGATTTTGACTTCGTCATTTTGATAGAATCGGAGAATGTTTTGAGAAGAAAGGTTGGAAACTGCTTTGAGAAGAGAACTTTGGAATTCAATTCGACAGTGTAAAACCCTGTTTGGGGGTTTAGGGCAGGGTTTTTTTTAGGGAAAAAGTGATCGCTGATGTGGCAGCGGTTATTTTGATCTGAAGGCTAAACACTAACCACGTGTCAAACACTGATGAAATGGATGAAGGGTGGAGAACAATTGTTTTGAGAGCCACTGATGAATCAAGCATCAGTGATTACAACGGTAATAATGTGAAGACAGTGGAAGATTTTTACTATTAGTGGATAGTATATCAGTGGATAAGACACTGATTTTGAGCATCAGTGCTTGTCTTAGCAAAATGAAGAATCAGTGGTTGACTTTCAGCAGTGGATAGTATTTAGAGATCAGATGTTTGAACAAAACAGTGATTAGAGTAAATGATACAGATTTGAAGAACAAATATTTCAGCAACTGTTTTGAGAATTTTCATTCAAGGTTTTTGCCACATGTCAATTTTGAAGAACAGTGGTTAAGTACCCCAGATGATGAAAGCTTTTTACTAAGGCATCTCATTATCGTTTAATATTCAAATTAAAACATAAATACCTCAGTAGTTTAAGCACTGTTTAGCAATCAACCTTTGATGTTTAAAACAACTCTGAAAATGACATGACCTTGACATATGTACCTTTTCCTCTTGACCCATTTATGAGGACTATAATACCAACAAAAATAAGGTATTGTATCCTGACAGGTAACAGAAACTATTGCCAACAAAAAAAACAAGCAAAAGTTCAAAATACATTATTAAAAAAAAACTGAACAATATATCCTGGTTATTTGAGAAAATCCTTTGAAAAAAAAATGATTAAAGGATTTTCTGAAAACAGTATCAAAGAGGATCTGGTAAAATTTTCAATAAGATACGTAATCATATCGTTCTTAAGTTTAGCAAAATGGTCAGTGGTACCATTTTCTTTGTCAGTTGATTGCAAACATAGGACACATGGATAGAAAAATTTGTCTAGTCCTCTTTGGAGTTCATTCACCGGAATCAAAACCTTTTCCTGAGCAAATGGATGCACACAGTTGCTTAATGATCATTATTACTCTAAATTATGACTCATAAGTGTTTTATGTTTATACTCTTTTCTTTTGACTTGAAAAGTTTTGAGATAAACACACTTCTGAGTTTTTGTGAATTTTCTTCTTCCCTTTTTACCCTTCCCAATCATAAGTATTGAAATACTTACTGAGGGGTATTTATTGAAGGAATACTTGTTCCAGAATCATTTTGCAGTAATGTTTTGAGAGATTTGGTCATTTCTGCACATGCTTATGCCAACCTTCTCATTACCTATGATCTGGATATTTTTGACTCCTGATTTTCTTAATGTATTTTAACATAGTTGATTTTGTCCTTTTTAGGAACTCAACCCGTTTTCAACACATAAGATCTGAATGACTAAAGTTTTAATTTCCCTCTTTTATGTTATCAAAAACACTAATGTTTTTAAGAACATAGGTTTTTGTTAATCTGAGGTTCATACTTTAGCATTTAGTGAGAACTTCACAAATATCAAAACAACAATTGAAATCAATTTTGAAAATATTGAACGATCCCATAATTTATCAGATATTTTACAGATCTGAAAACTATGAGTGACTTGTGCATGATATCACTTGTTGCGTGAAATTTGTGTGTCATATGACATCTTGGTTGTTTTACAGAGTTTCTGAATAACCATTTTGATCATGATTCACTTGTTACTCTGTTTTTCAACTGAATACAACCAACCTCAGTATCAATGAATTGTGAGCTAAACTGTTATGTCAAATTGATTGTTAGATCGAGTTTGACTGTCCAGGCTCTGATACCAATTGTTAGGATCTGAGGCTGACATGATTGTGTAAGGCTTGTTATTAGGACTTGCAAAATTCAAGGTTTTAGCATCCCCCCACACTTAAATTACACATTGTCCTCAATGTGTCCCAAAAATAAGTTTTTAGGTTGATTGAATGTGTAAAATGGTGTTAAAAGCAAAATTTTATGTTACTGGCAGTCTGGACACGGCCCCGTGGGGACCGGGCACGGCCCCGTGTTCAGGTGCCAGTGACAAAAATTAAAGAAAAGAAACATAAGCCTGGGCACGGGGGCGTGTTCAGCGAACACGGCCCGTGTCTAGTTACCTGAACTGGGCAATTTTCTGCAGGGTGTGCAGCACAGGGCCGTGTTGGGCGAACACGGCCCGTGCTGAACTTGCTGTAATGAAGGAATTGTTGTCGGGCGGCCCTATTTTCATGCATGGGGCTATTTTCTCGTTTCCCTTGTTATCCTTGACCACCATGAGTATGTTTTATTTCTGCAAATTTAAACTAAAAGATTAAACTAAACAAAGGATAGTTCCGCGGAATGCCTCCATGGTGCGCCACGTTTATAAGGTTCCTTGGCTAGACCCAAGGTGAGGTTATATGTTTTTTTGAGCGGGATGTTTTGCATCCCATGTTGCACCGTCGGAGAGCATCATCCAAACTCGAATCAATAACCTTCATGTAATTGACCGGGTCATCGTCCACTATTCTCTTCCCAACCCCGAACTTTGCTTCCTTATCCCCATATTTTAAAGTGAGCGTTCCGTCATTCATGTCTACCACTGCTTGTGCAGTGGCTAGAAATGGCCTCCCTAGTATGAGGGGAACTTCGGTGTCTTCTTCCATATCAAGTATGACAAAGTCGGCCAGGTAGACGAAATTGTCGACTTTGACTAGTAGATTTTCAGCGACACCTTACGGGAATTTGACGGATCTATCAGCAAGTTGTATACTCATCTTTGTAGGACTCGTTTTTGTATACTCATCTTTGTAGGACTCGTTTTTCCTAAGCCGAGTCTTTTGAACATTGATGCGGGCATGAGGTTAATGCTAGCCCCAAGGTCAGCTAGTGCGTTACGAATGGGGGAGTCCCCAATCGAGCAAGGAATTGTGAAGCTTCCGGGATCAATCTTCTTTTGGGGGAGTCTGTTGAGTACGAGGGCGGAGCACTCTTTGCCTAAGTTAACTAATTGCAATGATTCAATTTTCCTTTTATGAGTGAGGAAGTCACTCATGAATTTTGAGTATTTAGGCATTTGGGTCAGGACGTCAATGAAAGGAATGTTGACATGCAATTATTTTAGTAGACTTTCGAATTTTGCGAATTGCTCATTGGTCTTTTGACGGATTAACCTACCGGGGTATGGAACCGGAGGAGCCTTGGTGGGCTCTGGTGATGGAGGAGAAACCTTCTCTTGTTGGGGCGGTGTTGCGATCTCCTCAGTAGGCGGTGGTCCTTCCGCGGGACCCACGGTACGGTTCCGTAGCGTTATGAGATGAACTTGCTTCTTTGGGTTTGTTTCGATATTACTTGGTAACGCGCCTTGCGGTCTCTCGGAGAAATTTTGGGCTAGTTGATTTATTTGTTTTTCGATGTTTTGTATACTAGCTTGTTGATTTCAAAAATTTGATTCTAATTGTAGAAACCTATCCGAGTTTTTCTTTTCAGTGTCGGAGATGAGGCGAGATACAGTATCTTCAAGCCTTTCTCGTCCACCTTGTTATTGAGGGAAATTTTGTGACTCATTTCTTGGTTGTTGAAAGTTTGTTCGTAGATTTAGACTTTGTTGGTTACTACTATTGCCGGGTTCTCTCCAACCAAGGTTAGGGTGGTTACGCCATCCTTGGTTGTAGGTGCCCGTTGGAGGACCCGACGGCCTAGGTCTATTATCAATGTAGTTTACCGATTCTGGTTGATCGTCTGTTTCTTTCATACAACTCCAATTTTCATGTGGCCCACCACACCCTTCACGAGCCATAACCGAGACCGTTTTTGCCATTTCTAACTTTTTAATTTTTGAAGAAAGGGCCTCGATTTGGGCTTGTAAATAAGTGCTTTCATCAACCTTATGGGCGCCCGAGGCAATAGATTTATTACCTTGGGGAGTGTGCAATTGAAAATTGTTTTGAACAATTTCTTCAATTTGATTGTATATTTCATGTGGGCGGCGGTTACCTAAAATTCCCCGGAGCTAGAGTCAAGTGTTTGTCTTGTGTGTGGCAACAACCCATTATAGAAAGTGGATACTTGTTGCCATATCGCAAGACCGTGATGAGGACACTTTCGCAATAGCTCCTTGAACCTTTCCCAAGTTTCATATAAGGATTCCCCGTCCTCTTGTGAATATGTATTAATTTCAGTCATTAATTTAGCCGTTTTAGCGGGAGGGAAATACTTATATAGAAATTTTTGGGCTAGTTCATCCCAGGTGTTTACCGATCCAACTGGGAGGGCGTTGAGCCAAGCTTTTGCTGGGTCTTTTATTGAAAAATGAAACATTCGGAGGCGGATGGCGTCATTTGATGCTCTATTGATCCGAAAGGTATCACATATTTCTAAGAAATTAGTAATATGTATATGGGGATCCTCGTCCGCAAGCCCATGGAAGGTTGCGGAGTTTTGAAGCATTTGTATCAAATGTGGCCGAAGTTCGAAGTTATTGGCTTCGACATTCGGTGCATTGATAGCGGCGCCGAGATTACCTATGGTGGGTCGTAGATAATCCATGAGGGTATGTTGGTCCGCCATTGGAAGTGGTTCCCCCGAAACTTTCTCTTGGTTTTTAGCTTTAAGTCTTTTTCTGAGAAAGCGTTCGGGTTCTTCTAGAGGTTCTTTTATGTCTTTATTAGAACTGGAGCTCATACACTACGTAGAGGTGGCGTCTGGTTCCAAGTCCTGGAACAAAAACAAAAAAGAATGTTGGTCATAAAGTTCACCACGGCCCCGTGCTAAGTGAACACGGTCCGTGGTCGGAGTTACAGTGATTGTTTTCCGGATCCCTGTTACTGGAAAGTTGGACACGGCCCCGTGTTGCACCGACATGGCCCCGTGGTCAGCCTTCTATAACTCGAAAAATTAAAACTGCCAGTAACACTGCTGGGCACGGCCCGTGTCCGACCAGGCACGACTCGTGCTTAGCTCTACAGAAGCTGAAAATTAAGAAAATCCTAAAAAAAATGATTAGGCCGTTGATTCCTAACTTTCTTAAAATCCTTGTGTCCCCGGCAACGGCACCAAAAACTTGATGTGCGTGAAGTGTGTTATATTTTAGGTGTATATTTTAAGCCCTTTTACACTTTTTAGCCAAGTTTTAAATTTATAAAACACGATATTTACTAACACTCAACACACATATGGGCAAGTGCACCCATCGTGGACGTAGTATAGTGTTGGTAAGGTACCGAGGTCGTCCAAGGACACAAGAGCTTTTAGTACCGGTTTATCCTCAACGTCTAATCAAATCAAAATGTTAGAAAAAGATTTTTAAACTAAGAAAATGAAACTAACTAAAATGCTGAAAATAAAAATAAAAATAAAAACAGATAGACAAGATGAATCACTTGGATCCAACTCGTGTGTTAGTGTAACCTTTGATTATTTTCGCACTTTTACACTTGTTTAAGAGATTATCTTAGTTATTGTAGTAGGCCTCTCTTTTGAAGGCGACGTTACCCTCAACCCAGTAGTTTGAGTCAGCAAGGATACAATCCTAAAGGGTCGGATTATTGAAAGATAATTAATTAAGTTATTAATGCATAATGTGGTAGGCCCCTCTTTTGAAGGCGACGTTACCCTCGGCTAAGTAGTCTGAGTCAGCAGGGATACAGTCCTAAGTAGCCGGGTTAAAGTTTTAATAGTAGTTTAACTTATGAGGGGATCAAAGAGTTTGGACCCCCGCCATCCAATACCTTTGGGTTCTGAAGGAGGTCCTACTAAATTTGACCCAGGTCATTTGCAGGATCTATACACTGAACAATGGCAAGACTCTTACCAAACCGTTCCCTTAACCCCCGACCAGGTAGCCAACATACCTCCATATAGACCATGGAGATATGAATGGTGAAAATCTTTTATTTTATATAGACAGTAAAATAATGCCAAGACACCACGGACAAACGATAAGGAAGAATCACCTTCAACGTAAGAAACTGGTAATTAAAGTCATTAATACAAAACCAATTAAAAAGTGCAAAAGATTAAAAATAAAAAGTATTACACTAAACACTTGTCTTCACCAAGTGATGTAAGAGACTTAGGCAAACATGGCCTTTGATTGTCAAGAACTCTTACGATCAATCTTGGATCCCGAGACGACTCACACACTCTATGATGGACAATGGATGATGGTGGTGGATGATGGTGTTATGGTAGTGGTGGGTGGTGGGTGAAGTGTGAGAGAGGTGGTGTGCCAAGGGATGAGTTGCAAGAGCTCCAAGCACTCCTATTTATAGGCTGAACAGAAGCCTGGGCACGGCCCCGTGTCCATCTGACACTCTCTCTCTTCATTAATTGTAATTCGCAATTACAATAAATGCGCCTGCAGCAACTTGACCACGCCCCCGTGTCCGCTGGGCACGGCCCCATGGTGGGCAATAGAAGCTTCTATAGGTTTGTCTTTTCTGCTGCTTCTTGGGAACGGCCCCGTGCTCGCTGAGCACAGGGCGTGTTCAGTCTTCTGGCTTCTCTGTTTTGCTTGGGGAGATGCTGTCAGAGGGTCGGGCATATCACTTTTGTTCCTTTTCTTGTATTTATGTTAGATTTTGCTGTCTTTTTGCTTCTTTTGTTATTTTGAGCTCATTTAATCCTGAAAACACAAAAGGAAGACAAAATCATACTTTTTCCAACATTAGTACTAAAAAAGGGTTAGTTTTAAGCCATAATTGATGTAATTTATATGTTGCATTTTGTGCACATCAACTTCAATTCCACTTTCATACCCAATCATTGATCATTTATAGCATGTGTCAGTTTTGTATTGTTTTTAGACGATGATGACATAATCTTGTAGTATGTGTATACTTGGTGACTTGATATTTAAAATAAATAAGTATAGTTAAGTGATTTGAGTGTGTACGGACTTGTATGTTGCATATGATTATCATCTATTAAGAAATCCATACAACGTGTTACTTATTTTTAACGTTATCAAGACTAGGGTTTGATAATCATCAATTTAAACCATTGTTTTCCTTACATGCAGTCTTTTATCCCTTATACGCTCGGTTGCAAAACCCAGTTCCTTATCAAATATATCATAAATGCGATTCTAAAAGTTAGTATCGAATCTATTCCTTGTTCACTCATTGTTAAAGTCTAAGGTCCTAACGTGTATAAAGCAAGGCCTAAGGTGTACTCCCCGTCTTTCAGTATAAACGAGGTATTTTTTCAATGAACCAAATAGATAACTGATTTGTTTTTTTTTTCAAATTTAACCATTGAATTTATAACAAATACGAACTAAACAACAAATAACTCAAAGTCTTAAATACAATGGAAAACTAAACGAGTCTTTGATTTTCATTACAAGTTCTATATTTTGACATTAACGCCTCAGTTTCTTTAATCCTCGCCTCCCTGATCTTTTTAATCCTTGTAACCACGAGTTCTTTTAATAATTGTATCCTCAATTTATTTAAGCTTCATCACTTGTTTAGCATTTTCTATGGTGGTGGAGTGGTAAGGGAGAGACTTGTTGTTCTAAGGGACTCAAGTTCGATTCCTGCTCTCACCGTTATTTTCTGCGGCACCTGGTGATGATGGGAGACTAGGCAAGTAGGCGGAGATCGCTAGTTCGATCCTTGAACTGAGCGGGTTTTACCTCACCGTACTGTCGTGTCTTCGGGCGAGTGTTCACAGGCTTCGGCCCTAGGTGAGGGTTTTCCCCAATTTGGAGGCGAGTGTATCCCGATGTGGTGAATTTCGTCAGTAACTGAAGAAACACGTAACTAATCTTATTGTTAATTAGTTTGGTTTATGTTTCAACCATAAGGGTTTATCTTCTTTAAACTACTGAGCTCCTTAATGACCGGCTAATCCTGCAAAACAGAACACCGTTAGCTCGTTAAGAGGGAAATATGGGGGTTTCCCTCTTAACCAGACTCCGGCGTGAGAATAAGCGACTGCTTTGAGGAGATAATGAAATATTAAGAGTGAGAGTAGAGGGAACGGAATGAAATAACCTGTGAACCAAGGTCTCTATTTATAGCCGGAGAGGTGTAGAGGATGTGGGCTGATGGGCTTTGGGCCGGAAGGCGACAACGTAGCGGATATGCTCCTTGTCTCACTGGTGTCGACCGTTACTGGCTTCTAGAAGTTTTCTGGTGCTGGCGCACCGTGATAGGAGCCATGTGTCACTGTTGTCGGCCTCGTTGTCCCTCTGCCATCAGCAGGTAAGTGGAGATCGTGGGGCAAGTGTCTCTGTCCTGTGATTGGTGCCACGTAGGCGTCCTTACGTAATTTTTGCCTCCTGCACGTCAGACGATCGTGGAGCACGATTGAGCAGAGCCTGGAGGATGCGGATTGGCTCTTTTCATCTGCCACTTGTACCTTCGTACTTCTGAAGTGGTCATGCGCTATAGATCCTGCGCGACCTTTGCTAAGCACGTTATTAGCCCGCGCAGGATTATAGGTGTTGGAGACTCATCCAGAATGCTAAGTGTCGAAATCAATGCTCTTTCTTGTTTAGACCTCGCACGAGGTCAGTCCTTACTGAAGTAACCCGCGCGAGGTTGGGATTGAACATCTTGTTAATTAAGGAGTATGGTCCTGCGCGCGACCTGGAAGAAGGTATGCGCGGCTTTTTAGGACCATACCCCTTCAAGTCCCCCCAGTCCAGTGCTGCACCATGCGCGAAGTAAGTGGTTGGAGCTCTGGACTTAGAAAAAAGAAGTGTTAATGCTTGAAAATGCTTGTTTGATCCTGGTTGACGGCGCGCGTGTGATTGCTTGTCCGTTACTACGGCGCGACTACCAGGTTTGGCTCTTGGTGATTCACTGCCTTTAAGGTTGAAGCGCACAGGGTTATTGATTAATTGTTGATGATGCGCGTCCTTAGCAGCTTCTGCATGAAGTTTGTAGTAATTTCGGGCGGGAAAACTCTCAAAATTTGAATTCTGACGAGTTGGTGCAATAGTTGTTGATGGCGACGTTCGAGTTGACTGCTGACACGGCTGTCATCAAGTTGTCCCTGACGGTTCGGCTTTTCGTCAAGCGAGTGAGGCCCACGCGCGCATGGTAACCGTCACTCCGAGAATCCCGCCTCACGTGGCGTTCTCTGATAGGTCACGTGCGCGGTGATCCTGGCACGTTTACCCATCGCATTAAATGCGATGGGTATATATATCCGATGAGGGGTGAAGGCAGTTCACTTTTTCTTCTTCTGCTGCCATATTTTCCTTCTCTCTTTTCGAATACTCTTTGAATCTTCAAAACTTTGAAGAACACTAGCAGATCTTCAAGTATCTTGAGAAGATATTCAAACTTTCTGCTTTATCATCAATGGCTGAAGAACATCAAGAAGAACATCCTGGTGAAGAGGGTTCGGTTCCCATCCTTAGGTGGGACTTAGGGTTATTTGAGCAGATTACACGAAGTTTCCGGTTTCCACCGGAGTGGGATGCTCGGTACCCCGGCCAAAATCAGACGGCCGCCGATGCACCGCCGGGTTACATCACCCTTTTTGAAGATTTCTTCCTTCAGGGCAACTTCCGTTGCCGACGACGGACTTCATGGCCCACATTCTGCAGTTCTATGGGTTCCATATTTCGCAAATGAGTCCACCCGGAATGGTTAGAGTTCGACACTTCGAATTTCTTTGTCGATCTCACGCTATTGAGCCGACTGTGGAAAGATTTAGAGTTTTCTATCAACTGATCAGAAACATGGGCTTTTACTCATTTGCCAGTCGAGGGGCTGCGAAGAAGATACTTCTGAATCCTCCTAAGAGTTTTCATGACTGGAAGCCGAAGTTCTTTTTTATTCGCGAGGAGGTGATACCGATTGCCATGACCTTCCGCGCATGGTCTGAACCGATCTTGAAGGAGGATTTGGCGATTCCCAAGAAGGAAGATTGGTATCTGAAGCTTACTGCCACCCCAAACCGAGTGTTTGGTGAGAACGTCTTGGTAGCGGCGCGAATGAGTGACCAGTGGCCGGCAGAAAGCAAGGACGTTCCGATTTTGAAATTTGAAGATAGAGGTTAGTTACTTCCTTAATCTCTTTGATTTCTTGTTTTGTAGCCTGTGCTTAATTAGATGATTTCGCGTGTAGAGGTGCATCTGTGGCAAGTTGCCTTCCCCACCTTTGGTGGTTCCATGGGCGTGCGCCCGCTTAGAGCAGGGGAGGAATACTGATTAAAGGTCATTTCATGTATCCAGTTGCTGACGCTTTCGCCGATCCACCTACTACAACCGAAGGTGCGCATATACCTAACCCTCGACCTCTGCGCGCTTTGACTTCTGCTGGGAAAGAGATTGTCTATCTTTCCAGCGAGGAGTCTGTCAGATCTTCCAATGGAGAGTTAAGTTCCCGGTCTACCATCTTTGCAGGTGTGCTGCGTGACTTGGGTATTGACCCCGAAGAGAAGAAGAAGAAGAAGACCAAAAAGAAGAAGGTTATCACCATCGATGCTGATGTGACCAGCAAGAAGGGTGGAAGTAGCCGTACGGCGCCTGGTGCTGCTGAAAAAGGTACTCTACGCTTTCGCCAGAGTAACTTGGAAGATTATGTGATTATGAGTGACTCACTTGAAGGTTTGTCGTGCGTAGGCGAGAGAAGACAGGAGCTGCTGGTTCAAGGAGTTCCGGGAGCGCGGGTTCTCGTAACCCAGATGCTGGAGCCACTCCGTCTTCTCTCGCGCATGATGAAGAAGAGGAGGAAGAAGAAACGGAGGAGCCTGCTGTAAAATTGGTTAGAAAAAGGAGCAGGGAGACTACGGCTGGTGCTTCGGTAGTGCCAAAGCCTGGGGGAGTCCCCCTTATCGGAAAACAGAGCAATCTGCGCTCTCTTTATAGATTTTCTCCTGGTTAGTTTCTTGCTTTCACCTTGCGTTCCTTTGTTATCTCTTTTTAACATTTTGTTTCTGCAGAGGTAAAAAAAAAGATCCCTGAAAAGAAGGGTGTCGTCATCACAGAACCCTTAAAGCCGACGCAGAAAAGGCCCAGGGTTACCATCAAACCCCTCAAGGCTGCTGGGGTGGAGGCCGAGAAAGAGAAGAAAATTACTGAGGAGAAGAAAAAAGCTGCTGAGGAGAAAAAGAAAGCTGCTGAGGAGAGAGAGAAGGCTGCTGCGAAGCCTGTTGGCAAAGCTGTTGAAAAGGAGACAACTTCTAGGAAGCCTATTGGTGATGCTCCGAAGGAGGCCAGGACCGCTGCTGACATTGCTCATGATAAGGCGCAGGGTCCGGAGGTTGTTCATATTACGGGGATTGACTAGCTCCATCATGAGAAGAGGAAGGAACCTGAGATTGAGAAAATTACCCCAACCGCGCAAACTGATGCCCCCCAACATTCCGTTAAAGTCACTTCTAGTACTGGGGGATCAGGTCCGCATGCTGCAGGTGGTGCGAGCTCGGGTGGCGCTGCAGGGTTTATGCCACAAAACATAGGCCCAAAGGATACCCATGGTGATATTTATTACAAAACTTACACCGAGGAGGCGCTACAACGCTCCACACCAGGCTCCTTGGGGTCTGAAGCAGAAAGATACGTTTAACGAGTTTGGCCCTTGTAGAGATTGGTTTTTGAACTCTTTCCCTCCTGGTGAGGTTAATCGGCAAAGAGCGCGGACTCACGATGGGCTGTATCAAGCCTATGTGGTCAGAGAAGCCAACACTGGCGCCGCCAACCACCAGATTGTACGTGGATGGCGCACAATGGTCAAGGAGCGAGCTGATTGGGAGAGGTACCGTGAGCGACTTGTGAGGCAGGCGAGGGAGTTTGAGAAGGCTAATGCTAAATTTGATGGGGAGAAAGCCAAGTTCGAAGCTGACAGGAAATCAGAGGAATGGGGCCGCGAGGGCCTTAGGGGCAAGCTTCGTGCTGCTGAAGACCTTCTGGCTAAAGAGAAGGCTGAATGGAAGAAGATATGTGAGAAAGATAACCAGCCCATGTATGTGGCGCGCTCGAAGATTACTGAGCTTGAAGGCAAGGTTGCTGAGCTGACCGGCAAGGTCGAAGATGCGCAGGCTGCTAAGGAGAATGCTGAGGTTCGGAAAATGTTTATTCTCTCTCCTTGGTTCTTTTTATTTGCAGAATCATCTAAATCCTTTCTCTTGCAGGTTGAGCTGACTGAGGTGAAGGCGCAGGTATCTAGTAAGGACAAGGACCTGGCGGCCAAGGACGTTGAGATAGTCGAGTTAAAACGCCGCCTGGGGAAGCAGGTTGACAAAAGTGAGTCCTTGGAGATTGACCTCGAAGCTGAGAAAGGCAGATCCGCTTCTGCTGAGGAGGCCAGGCAGAAGGCCGAGGAAGCGCGCGCCATAAGTTCATCTGCTCTTAATGTGGCGGAAAATAACTATGCTGAGGCTCAGGGTATTGTTGACACGCTGGTCTCCGAAGCTGAATGGATGCGTGGCAGAGGAGTAGTCCTGGTATTGTTCTCTTTTTTTAACTTAGGCTTTATTTGTTAGAACCAATTTCTCATTTGTTTCTTTTGTTCTAGATGGCCAACTCCATCTTGAATGCTGGCGAACTAGATGGAGCTGTTGCTGCTCTTATAGATGCTTCTCGCGCGGTTGGTCACCGTGGAGGTTATCTGGAGTGCGCGCAACATGTTGAAGAGGTGTTTGGGCAAGAGTTTGACACTAGTCATTGTTCAGTGACTAATGAAGTTGATGCCGAGTTGGCTCGCACTGAAAATGCTTATGACCATCTATCATTGCCTGTGATGGACTTGGTCGCAAAGGCTCTAGAGCATGACGACTGGTGTCAGCGTCTAAAGGCCATTCTCGACCCACCAGAAACTGTTGAATTGTCTGATGAGGAGGAACCGGCGGGCGATGATGGTGATGGTGATAGTGGCGGTGACCAACATGATGATGACAAACATGACGATGAAGGTGACGGTCATGAATGAATAGCTTTGACAGGCTTTGTGCCTTGTAGTTTGTTTTTAGGTGTCAAGATGTAACTTATCGCGCGGTCGCGCTTATTTTGGATTGAATCAATGATGGTTCTCTTTTTATGTAATCATTGCGCGGTTGCGCTTGTTTAATATAATCTTTATGTTTGCTTTTCCTTTGTCCAGTTACAATTATTACATTGTTGTTAGAAACTTTGGTTAAGTTAGCGCGAATAAATGTAAGTGTGGCTCTTGTGCGAGTGTAACTGCCCGGTCTCGCGCTGTGTTCGCGGAGGACCTTGGAGGCGTAACTCAAGAGCTTGTAATTTACTAAGTGTTTTCGTGCTAATCAAAAGTTTAACATGCATTTGTAACGTAGAAGCCATCATGATAAAAGAAAACATAAGGAATATGCTTTTATTCATTAAGAAACAGGCGCTTAGGCCAACATACATCGCAAACAAGTAGGGCGTTTAGCCAACATAGGAAATTACAAAGGCGCATGGCCAACATGAGAGAGTTAGGGCGCAAGGCCAAGAGTAGTTAAATATAACACTTGCGCAGTTGTTGCGCGTTCCACGTGCGCGGGATGATGTATCCATCCAGAGTGCGCAACTTGTAAGCCCCTTTCCCTAGCACCTCGTGTATTAAGTATGGGCCTTCCCATTTAGGGGCTAGCTTTCCTGGGCGTTCAGCGTTTGAAGCTTCATTGTCTCTGAAGACATATTCTCCTGGAGTGAAGGTACAAATGCGCACTCTCGCATTGTAGTACCTTTCCAGTTGTGTCTTATACTTGGCTTCTTTAATTCGCGCAATTTCGCGCCTTTCTTCTAGCAAATCCAAGTCAAGACGACGCTCTGCCTTGTTATCGATAGTGTTGACTGCTGTCAGGCGCGGCGAGGGCAGGCCGATTTCAGCTGGGATAACCGTCTCCGAGCCATAGACTAGGCTGAAAGGAGTTTCGCCAGTGCTTGTTTTCGGCATGGTTTGATGAGCCCACAGGATGCTTGGGAGCTCATCTACGCAACCTTTTCTCTTCATGCCCAGTCGGGCTTTTATCCCTTCAACGATACTCTTGTTGATACTTTCTACTTGACCGTTACCTTGAGGGTGCGCAACGGAGGAGAAAGTGTGCTCAATCTTCATTTCCTTCATCCATTTTTGGAGATCTTAGGAAGCAAAGTTGGTGCCATTGTCAGTTACAATTTTGAGTGGGAGGCCGAACCTGCAAATGATGTGTTCCCAGATGAATTTGCGCACCATCATTGCAGTTGTTGATGCGAGTGCTTTGGCCTCCACCCACTTGGTGAAATAATCGACAGCAACGATTATGAATTTCACAGCTCCCGGAGCGTCAGGGAAAGGTCCCACCATATCAATTCCCCACTGCTGGAAAGGCCAAGCAGTGGATACAGGGATGAGATCGTTCTTCGGGCGCAGGGTTTTCGGAGAGTGTCTTTGACATGAGTCGCATTTGCGCAATTCCCTTAGAGTATCGACATGCATCCCTGGCCAGTAATACCCAGCATTCATAATCTTCGCAACAACCATGCGCGGGCCTGCATGGATGCCGCAGATTCCTTCGTGAATCTCCCTGATCAAGTAGTTCGCATCTTGAGGGTCCACGCAGCGCAACAGTGGCCCTAAGAAGGATTTCCGGTACAAGATACCGCCATTCATCTCATAGTGCAAGGCCTTGTTCTAAATCTTCCTTGCCTCTGCTTTGTTTTCAGGGAGTATTCCTTCTTGCAAATACTAGAATATAGGAGTCATCCAAGATGGCTGCCCTACTTCGATCACATTTACCTGGCGCAGCAGAACTGATGGATTTTTGAGTACTTCAATCCTTACATCTTTGGCGAGATGTTGAAAGGAAGTTGAAGCGAGCTTGCTTAAAGCGTCTGCTGGTTTGTTCTCGGAGTGGTTGATGTGAACTACCTTGTAAGATTTGAACTGTTGAAGCAGCTCTTTTGCTTGATCTAAATACAGGGCAATAACTTCACCCTTTGCATCGTATAGACCGTTAATTTGGTTGGCGATCAAGAGTGAATCAACGTGCGCTTGCAAATTTTTAGCTCCCATTTTTATGGCAAGGCGCAAGCCTGCCAAGAATGCCTCGTATTCCGCCTCATTGTTGGTGTTCTTGAAATCCAACTTGATGGCGTATGTAAATTCATGCTTCTCGGGGCTCACAAGGCGCAACCCAGCTCCTACGCCATCCTCATTTGAGGCCCCATCAGTGTACAACAACCATAACTCATTAGACGTGTCCTTCACGGGAGTCTCAACAATCTCGCAATCCTTGATTTTTTCCACTAGGACTTCTGTGATAAAGTCTGCAAGGACTTGACCCTTGATGGCTGGGCGCAGCCTGTACAAGATGTTGTGGCCCCCCAGCTCGATCGCCCACTTCGCTAACCGCCCTGATGTTTCTAGCTTTTGTAAAATAGTGCCGATGTGAAAGTTGGTGAGTACTGTTATCACATGCCCTGTAACGTATCTGCACAGTCTTCTAGAGGCGTGTAACAGTGCAAGTACCAATTTTCCATTGTTGAATATCTCGTTTCTGGATCGGTAAGCACCCTACTGACGTAATAAATTGGAGTCCGCACTCCATTTTTCTCCACAAGTAATACCGACCCTACCGCCTTATCCGAAGAAGATAAGTATAGTATGAGTGGTTCTTTTTCGAACGACGCGGTCATAGTAGGGAGCTTTATCAAACATTCTTTCATCTGCTGAAATGCGGTTTCTACTTCGGGCGTCCATTTGAACTCTTGTTTCTTTACGCAGTTGCGCAAGGTGCTGATAAAAGGATATGACTTTGCAGCGTGGTTTGATAGAAAACGGTTGAGCGCGGCTAAACAGCCGACCAATCATTGCATTTCTTTGATTGTTCGAGGCGACGACATCCGCTCTATGGCTTGAACTTTTTCTGGATTAACCTTCAAGCCGCCATTTGTGACTATGAAGCCCAAGAATTTCCCTTCTTCCATACCAAAAGAACATTTGGCAGGATTCAACTTCATGTTCACACTTCTCAATGAGTTGAACGTTTTCTCAATGTCTTTTAACATTTGGTCCTCATCGGGACTCTTGATTACCAATTCATCGATGTAAACCTCGATGTGTTTTCCGATATCTTCAGCGAAGATTTTATCCATCAGGCGCCGATATGTTGCGCCGGCATTCTTGAGGCCGAACGGCATCTTTGTATAGCACAAAATCCCAAGATCAGTGCGAAAAGCTGTCTTGTCTTCGTCCTCGAGCTTCATTTGAACCCGATGATGCCCCTTGTAACAATCCAAGAAGCATTTCCATCTGTATGGTGCGAGAGAGTCTATCTTTTTGTCGATCTCAGGCAAGGAGTAGCAATCTTTGGGGCATGCCTTGTTGAGGTCGGTATAATCGACGCACATTCTCCATCCTCTATTTGACTTCTCCACCATTACGGGGTTTGCCACCCAACTCTGATAGCGTACCTCTCTCAAGATTCCTGCTTTTAGCAGTTCACACACTTGCTCATTCATCGCTTTAGTCTTATCCACCCCTAAGCTGCGTCTTCTTTGCACTTTTGGTTCGATGGAGGGATAAGTGTTCAAACAATGTTCAGTGACATCGCGCGGGACACCGGTCATGTCTGCCGGAGTCCAGGCGAAAATGTCCATGTTCCTGAACAAGAGCTGTTTGAGATGCGTTTTGATGTTTGGTGAGATTGCGTGGCCTGTCGTCACCGTTTGCTCTGGGTACTTTCGGTTTAAAACCCACTTTTCTGGTTCAGTTGTTGAAACCTTCGCCGCTTTGGTTGGGCGCATCTCTTCTGCCGACATTACTTCTTTCTTTGCATAGATAATTGCCACCCCTGTCTCAGTTGGAAACCCGATGGCTGAGTGGGGTTTGGAAGTTACCATGTTTAATTCCCCTTAGGTTTCTCTCCCAATCAACACATCATGCCTTGATTTGACAGGCATTATCATGAAATTCACATTTGTTGTTCTTGAATGCTTTCCGTCAGAGAATGTGACGGGAAAGCTGATTTGGCCTAGTGGGAAGACCATTTCGTTACAGAAGCCTGACAGAGGGTAGTCGACTGGCTCGAGTCTCGCTTTATCTTCATCGTCGAACTGGTTAAAGCATTGCTCATAAATGATGTCTGCTGTACTTCCTGGGTCAATAAAGATGTACTCTGTTTCATAATGACCAATAATACCAGTAATAACAACAGGGCGTGTTGCGCGAGGGCCTCCGCGTACTACCGGGAAAATGACTTGCTGTTCTTGCCAAGATGGCTCATACGGGCTCTTGCCTTTTTCTCTTGCGTTGTATCTCGGTCCGTTGACCATATGTGTCTCCAGGCGCTGGACTTTCTTGTGATTCCCATCGTCATGGCGCTGGATCTGGCGTGTTTCTTTGCGCACGTTTTTCACCAGGTGGCCTAACTTTCCACTCTTTAGCGCTTTCTCGATCTCTTGACGTAAACTGATACAGTCATCTGTGAAATGGCCTGTATCCTTGTGGAAATCGCAGTACAGGTTCGGGTCTTGCCCTTTCTTGTTTGTCATAGGCCTTGGAGCCTTGAAGTCATGGTTCTCCGTCATTAGCACCTCTTTTGGTATTTTTATGAGCGAATTCCAGTGTTTTTCTCGGTTATTATCCCTGACTGCTTTTCGATACCCAATTCTATCAATTGTCTCTTGCGCGTCTTCACTGTAGCGCGGTCTATCGTCGTAACCTCTTGCTTTTCCGGATTTCCAATCTTGACTTTTGGTTTTGTTGCGCTTGTTGTTGTCTCGCGAGCTTCCCTTGGAGAAGCGATCCCCAGTATAAGAGTTCTTATTACCGGCCAACGACTCTTCAGTTTGCGCAACTATTTTCGCAGCCTCCATGAGCTTATCCCATTCTTTGGGCATTCCATCCTTTCATGTGATAGTTCTGATGAGACTATCACAGCGAATGGCCTTCTTAAAATGAGCGCGCATGAGTTGCTCGCTTACACCGCCAATCTCCAAACATTCTTTGTTAAAGCGAGTGATGAAGTCTTCCAATCCCTCGTTCTCTCTTCGCCAGATGTCTGTTACCTCGGCTATGTCGCGCTGGTAACGTCTTTGTTGGCTGAAGTGGTTAACAAACTGCGTTCTGAAATCAACCCATGAGCTGATTTTTCCAGGCGGAGGGCTGTCGAACCAGGCGCGAGCAGCCCCCGTAAACGTCTGGATAAACAAGTGACACCACATTGGCATATTCCAACCTCCCATAACGCCAACACTTGTGAATACTCTAACTTGATCGTCTGGATCAGTTAGGCGGTTGAATTTCCCGACTGTTGGAGGCAACTTTTCTTTTGTCAATGGTGCTAGAGCAATCTTCAGAATGAACTTTGAGTGTTCTGCAGCTTCAGCCGGCCTGTAGGCGAGGCTGAAGTCTCGTTCTGCTTCTTCGCTGTATGCGATGCGCTGTCTTGGCTTGTAATACTCATGATTCCTCTGCAAGCAATTGAAAACTGAGGAACTTTCGTCGTCTTGCCATGTTGGGTCGTTTGGGTCTGTGTCGTCCCATTCGTTGTTCAGGTTGCGCGCTCCAAGTCTGGTGTGAACTGGTCCTCTTTGGACGTTTGACGGGTAGTCATAATAGCTTTCTGTCTCTCCCTGTGTATCGCATGTCTCGTGCACGCTTGGTTTTCGTAGGGGAGGAGGCCTGGTCATTCTTCCCTGTAGGATTTGCTGTGGGGGGATCTGGCGCGCCCCCTGACTCGGACCAGTGGGTGTAACCAAAGATGGCTCTGCTTGTAAGATTGCTTGTTGTGCACTCAAAGATTGATACGCGGCATTGATGGTTGCAATTTGCTTGGCGTACCAAGAGGCTGGAGTTTCGCCTTCAGGTAGCCCTAATAGCGCCGAAATATTCTGAGGTGGAGCTGGATTTGATGGTCCAGCACCATTGTTTCCCGGGGTTACCGTCTAGGTGATGCGAATGATGCTCGTGCGGGGTCCCCCGGTGTTGGTTACTTCGATTTCAATGATTTCTTCTACATGTTGGACTTGGACGTTTTGATTGTCCTCCCCCAACGCTGCATTAGAGTTTGTTCCAAAGCCAAAATCAGGAACGATTCCTTGACTAGCCATGATCGAAGGAAAAACAAGTTAAGACAACTCAAAAAAAGAAGATGAGAGTGATTTGCAAAAAAACCGGTGGGCGCCAATAAAGAAACACGTAACTAATCTTATTGTTAATTAGTTTGGTTTATGTTTCAACCATAAGGGTTAATCTTCTTTAAACTATTGAGCTCCTTAATGACCGGCTAATCCTACAAAACAGAACACCGTTAGCTCGTTAAGAGGGGAATATGGGGGTTTCCCTCTTAACCAGACCCCGACGTGAGAATAAGCGACTGCTTTGAGGAGATAATGAAATATTAAGAGTGAGAGTACAGGGAACGGAATGAAATAACCTGTGAACCAAGGTCTCTATTTATAGCCGGAGAGGTGTAGAGGATGTGGGCTGATGGGCTTTGGGCCGGAAGGCGACAACGTAGCGGATATGCTCCTTGTCTCACCGGTGTCGACCGTTAGTGGCTTCTAGAAGTTTTCCGGTGCTGGCGCATCGTGATAGGAGCCACGTGTCACTGTTGTCGGCCTCGTTGTCCCTCTGCCATCAGCAGGTAAGTGGAGATCGTGGGGCAGGTGTCTCTGCCCTATGATTGGTGCCACGTAGGCGTCCTTACGTACTTTTTGCCTCCTGCACGTCAGATGATCGTGGAGCACGATTGAGCAGAGCCTGGAGGATGCGGATTGGCTCTTTTCATCTGCCACTTGTACCTTCGTACCTTCTGAAGTGGTCATGCGTTATAGATCATGCGCGACGTTTGCTAAGCACGTTATTAGCCCGCGCAGGATTTTAGGTGTTGGAGATTCATCCAGAATGCTAAGTGTCGAAATCAATGCTCTTTCTTGTTTAGACCTCGCGCGAGGTCAGTCCTTACTGAAGTAACCCGCGCGAGGTTGGGATTGAACATCTTGTTGATTAAGGAGTATGGTCCTGTGCGCGACCTGGAAGAAGGTCTGCGCGGCTTTTTAGGACCATACCCCTTCAGTAACCCATTTGGAGAATTCGTTGGCCGTTAAAAGAAAGATTAAAGAATCAATTTTATTTTTATTTGATGGCAACTACTTGGTGTGCCTAGGCTTGAAGTTTCCTCGCAACCAGCAAAGATTGAGCACTTGATGAAGCCATTCGAGAATTTTTCGGATGTAATCGAGAACATGAGTATTTTTATCATTTTTGCGAGTGGAGAGCGTTTATGATGTGATTCAACCAAAACGCTCTTAAACTATTTATACTAGTTAAGAGGAGCCCTGAGGTTTAAAAAGTACAAAACATAAGGCTAAATTCGACTCCCAATGGTAAAAAAAAACTACATATTTGTTATACATTTTTTCTTACGGTAAAACCTAGAAAACCGATTTTAAAACTGTTTTTTTACATCCCATACTGGTTTAAACTAGTTTGGGTGAAACTAGTTAGTTTTTTCTCGGTGGGAGCCGGGTCTGCGGGCAAGAACCAGTTTTTTCTACACCTTTAGACTTACAGGTGCACAAAAAACCCAAACCTGAAATATTGGAAAAACTAAGTATTGGGCATCCGAACTCGTACTCGACTCTACCCATACAATATTTACTGGTTATGACGTTCAACTACAAAACCCGAACTCGTAATTTCGTTATAAACCTGAAAAATAAACTAAACCTGATCATCCCAAGTATTAAAAAAACCCGATTTTTTCCACCTCTACCTTTAATTACTAGTAAGAACAACCTACCCATGGCATTATAGCCTAGTGGTATCTTGGTGGTGGGATAAGGCTTATGACCATTAGGTCATGGATTCGATTCCCACAAAGGGGGTTTTTCCAGATTTAGAGTAAATTTCAAAGTTCGTCCTTTATGTATGTCTAAAATATCAAAGTATGTCCTTTATCTTTAATAACTTCAGAAAACATCCTTAATGTTTGAAAAACCAATCAGGTTATGTCCTTTAGTCATAACACAATTAGTTTTCATGGTTAAAGTTGACTAAGTCAATCCCACATAAGGGTATTTTAGTCATTTTATCCTAAATATTATAATTAATAACCATAAAACCAATAAATAAAACAATTTATTACAGATACACAGACAACTCACTTAGCCACCTCCACCACCACTCCCTTTACTCTCACTACCATTCCCACCCCAACTACCGTCCACGGCCACCCCCTAGACACCACCATTTCACCTGCAATCTATGGCAACCTCCGGCCATCACCACCCGCGCCTGCCGGAAATAAACTCAAGCAACAACAAACCATCAGAACCACCACCACCGAGCCTGCAACCTCCGGCAATCTCTAGCCATCATCACCCATAACCACACGCCGGACATAAATCCAAGCAACAACAATACAAACCTCAACCAGTTTTAAATCGACCTCTTACCTTTCTCTTTCCAAAATCAAATGCAATTACAAATCTCAGGCTTCAATTATAGATCTCAAACATCAATTACAGATCTAGGGCTTCATCATAAGTTCCGAAAATTTCAAGTCTTCACTTACAGATCTAGATCTCAGGCTGGTCACAGCGGTTAGGGTTTCAATCACTGAACAGATCTCCGAAAATTTCACTGAACAAATCACTGAACAAATCATGTGCTGGTCACAGTGGTTAGGGTTTCCGAGTTCTGGTTGCGTGCTGATATGAATCGGAAGCGTGCTGGTCGCGCGGTGGTGGGGGAAGTGGTGGTGGTTAGGGCGGTTGACGACGCCGAGGAACTCTGTGTCCATGGAAACGATGTCGATGCTTCAAGATGGTGGTTGCTGATGGGGTGGTGGTGTTGTTGGTGGCAGGTGGATGGTGGTGACAGCGGTTGTGGTGGGAGACGGCGGGAGCAGGTGGTGGTGGTGGTAGGGGAGTTAGAGAGAGATAGAAATGTGATAGAGAGAGAAAAATTATGTCTCTATATATGTATAATTAGAGAGAGAGAAGAGAGAGAGTGTGTGTGTTCTAGAGAGAGAGACAGAGTGTGGGAGAGAGAGAGAGAGGATGATGGTAGAATGACATTAATGCCCTCATGTGCTTCTCACATGACCTGACTTAACTGGGAAAACAAACTAGGTTTAGGGTAAAGGACATAACCTGAATGGTTTTTCAAACATTAAGTATGTTTTCAGAGGTTATTAAAGATAAAGGACATACTTTGATATTTTAGACATACATAAAGGACGAACTTTGTAATTTACTCCCAGATTTATTGGGTTTCCTCCTGAATTGGTGTATATGCATTATTGCCTAGTGGAGATGGATATGATCGGGTGATTCTGCTGGTGGCACGATGATACTCTAGTGGTCCGTCAGTGATCCAAATTTGCAGTTAAAAAAAAAAAATAATAAGAACAACCTATGAGCAAAAAGATTAATTAATATTAGAAGCCCAATTAACCCAAAACACGTCAAACCCATTTTCATCCGGCCCTATACGCTATATCTAACCACCACTATCTCTTTCCCCAAAACCCTAGCTCCCGCCTGCAACTTGATCACACAACAATGGCGGCCGCTAGACCTCTCGTCACCATCCAACCCCTCGACTCCGACATGCCCACAGACACCACCCTCCCCCTCCCCTCCGTCATGAAATCCTCCATCCGTCCAGACATCGTCAACTTCGTCCACTCCAACATTAGCAAAAACTCCCGCCAACCCTACGCCGTTTCCCGCAAAGCCGGCCACCAGACCTCCGCCGAGTCTTGGGGCACCGGCCGCGCCGTCTCCCGTATCCCACGCGTCCCGGGCGGCGGGACCCACCGCGCCGGCCAGGGCGCGTTCGGCAACATGTGCCGTGGTGGGCGCATGTTTGCGCCTACCAGAATCTGGCGCAGGTGGCATAGAAAAATTAATGTTAACCAGAAACGATACGCTGTCGTTTCGGCTATTGCCGCGTCTGCTGTCCCCTCGCTTGTGATGGCGCGTGGGCACCGAATCGACACGGTGCCCGAGATTCCGTTAGTTGTTAACGATACCGTTGAAGCTATTGAAAAAACTAAGAATGCGGTTCACGTGTTGAAACAGATTGGAGCGTATTCGGATGCCGAAAAGGCGAAGGAATCGGTTGGGATTCGAGTCGGAAAGGGGAAGATGAGAAACAGGCGATATATTAACCGAAAAGGACCGTTGATTGTGTATGGGAACGAAGGTGTTAAGTTAGTTAAGGCGTTTAGGAATATACCTGGAGTGGATATTTGCAATGTGGAGAGGTTGAATTTGTTGAAGTTAGCGCCCGGTGGGCATGTCGGGCGGTTTGTGATATGGACGAAATCTGCGTTTGAGAAGTTGGATGCGATTTACGGGGCGGTTGATAAGGTTAGTGAGAAGAAGAAGGGGTATGTGTTGCCTAGAGCGAAGATGGAGAATGCGGATTTGGCGAGGATTGTTAATTCGGATGAGGTGCAGTCGGTGGTTAAGCCGGTTAAGAAGGAGGTTAAGAGGGCGACGATGAAGAAGAATCCGTTGAAGAATTTGAATACTATGTTGAGGTTGAATCCGTATGCCAAGACTGCGAAAAGGATGGCGGTTTTGGCTGAGGAACAGAGGAAGGTAGCGAAGAAGGAGAAGCTTGATAGCAAGAGGAAACCGATTTCGAAGGTAGTTTTTATTCGGTTTTACGGTTTTGTTATTTTTGTTACATTGAGTTTGATTAAATGCAATTGTTGTGGAACAGGAGGAGTCTGCTAAGATCAAGGCTGCTAGCAAATCTTGGTACAAGACTATGATTTCTGATAGTGATTATGCTGAGTTTGATGTCTTCACTAAATGGCTTGGTGTTTCACAGTAATTTTTCTTTTTTCTTTTTTACTTTCTTATGTGTTGCACAATATGCTTGTTTTTTGTTAAAATTTTATTTATTGAAGGCATCATTTATGGTTTATTTGGATCTTTATGAGTTATTTTGTATCATCATTTCATTGCAGCAATGTCTTTTGGTTATATAAATGTTTTTGGTAGCTTAGAAACAAAAACAAATTATTGTGTGAAGGTGGTGTATCCTCATAAGTGCATTGCCATATAAACTTATTAGATTGTGTAACATTTTTGCTTCTTATGTTAATGATCTTTGACATTTTTCAGACTCTACTACCATGATTTTCCAGCACTGTGTCTTTCTAGGTTTAACTACGATACTAAGGTGCTGTCTTTTTTTCTCATAATGGTTCAGACCTCTTACAGACCTCTTACTGGTTCAACACTTAATGATTCAGACTGTTTGTTTCATGAGCAGATGTCTGAATGGTTCCGACATTTGTCTGTGAATGATTAAGTATTATACTGAGTCTGAATGGTTAAGACCTCTAATCTGAATTGGTCAGACATTTGCTTCATAACGGTTAAGCATTTTACTAGCTCTTAATGGTTTAGACATCTTATTGGTTCATCACTTGATGATTCAGACCTGTTACTGGTTCAGCACTTAACCATTCAGAACCCTAAGATCTTATCTTTTATTAAGCGCAAAAGACCCCCGGCCTAAAAAAGAAAAAAAGAACACTATAAAAGATAAAATTGATATAAAATAATAGTAAATAATATAATACTGTCAGATAAATTTAATAAGAGTTAAATGTTTCATTTTTCTCCTGTGGGCCCAAAAACTTTTCACCGTTGCCATTTTAGTCCATTGGGTTAACTTCATTCATTTTTTCTGTTAACGAGAAGGGCAATTCGGTCATTCTATATGGCCGAATTGCCCTTCTAGTTCACAGAATTACATATAAAATGACCGAATTACCATTCTCGTTAACAGAAAAAATGGATGAAGTTAACCCAGTGGACTAAAATGGCAACGGTGAAACCTTTTTGGACCCATAGGGGAAAAATGAAACCTTTGGACTAAACAGACAAAATGGCCCAAACCACAGGGACTTAAATGACATTTAACTCATTTAATAATGTTTTCTTATACAACTTTAACCGTTTATAATTTGAAAAATACAATCCTAGAACATCAAGTGTTTGGACTTTGGAGGGTATGGATAACCTCATGCCTCCAATGCTTTAATACATATCTTCTCAACATCAACTTCATATTAAATTCCACTGCTTGTTTCTTTTATTAGTGAGATGTTCTAATGGCCCGAAAGTGAGTTTAATTGGAGTTTGTCTAAGCCGATTTCCTACGTTTCTTAAGTTCAGAACATTGTGACATGTGTCACTAGCCAAAGGGTACGAAGCGATGAGCAGGTTAAAAACATGATGTGAGTTAACATACACGAAGTCCTTAACAACCCGTTTGAAGCCACCATGATGTGACACATGTCCCTAGCCAAAGGTATATTCATCTATGTTGTAATTACGCATAAAGATACATAAATACACAACTTATGTCATAGATTACGAAACCTATATTATAATTATGCACATGCATAATTACGCAATCTATAAAAATAATTAGGCAACTTATATCAAAATTATGCAACCTATTTAATAATTACACATATGCGTAACTACGTACAGTTTGTCGACTTTTTTTTTTCATTTTTTTAAACTCGTTTAAAAAAGGTGGGAAAACTATACTCAAACTAAAGAAAATAAAATGCTCGTTTTATGGTTTAGTTTTTTAAATAATGACGCATAAAAAAGATGAGAAAACTTGAAAAAAATCAATGATAGATTATACAAATTTTACCCCGCCAACCCTTTTCACGATTGAATTCTCTCTTGACTTTGCCTGTATATGATCTCCTCTCTCTATTTCCTAATCCAGTTGTCCAAAATTCTTGTAGGGCCCACCTTTCCATCATCAGTTGGGCCATTTTTTTGGGCCTGTTCAAAATCAGGTATGGTACCTTTGCACACGAACCCTGATCCTTTCCATCATCCTTTCCTAGTCATTTCTATAAAACACCATCTCTCTTTTAGTCTCAATTGCATGCCTTCTAATAATTGCTTTTACCTCTGAATTGTCACCAAAAGACTGACCAACATAAAATGCACACCTTTCATTGCTTGCTTCATGTTTTTTCCTAAGCCTTCTTTTCCTAAGCCTTGTAAATACCTTTTCCTTGAATTTTCTACACCACCTTCTTCTTCTGATTCAGATGTGCCAAGGGAATTGTTGCTAAGGTATTCTTCGTCTAAAGGATCATGGTAATTGGATACATGGTAATTTACTGCTTTACTTTGAATCCCACATTCTGTGTTTGGGGTTGAAGCCGACAAGAACACTAGTTTATGCATATTAAGATCATCCATGTTAGACATTCCTTTTTGGTCGTGCTCTATTTATATTGTTGATCATGTTCTATTTTGAAAAAGAATGTTGTTTTAATGTGAGACCATAGTTATCAATTGCTAAAATAATTTGGCCTTTTTAGCAAGGCATACTTTTAACCTTATTTGGTTTACTGTTTTTCCAGTTCCTGTACTGTTTGTAGTTTTGTTCCTAGTTCAAACTGATGGTTTACTGTTTTTCAGTTTTCGTACTATTTGTAGTTTTGTTCAGTGGCGGAACTAGAACATCAACTCAGGAACTAGAACATCAACTCAGGGGTATCCCAATTTTTTTTTATCGTGCAATCATAAAATATAAAAAAAACGACAATAAATAAATAAAGTAAAACAATTACCTAATAGATTTGTCCTCTTCTTTTTTTCATAGCTTGAAATCGTTCCATCACATCCTCGTCTTTTACTTCACGTAAAAAATCCTTTTCGACCGCACAAACCATAGCATTGTTCAAAAATTCTTGGCCCATTCGATTGCTTAAATCTGTCTTGACAAGTTTCAATTTCGAAAAACATCTTTCAACGGTTGCGGTTGCAACCGGTACAAGCAAAGCTAACTTAACTACCCGATAAACTAAAGGACAAGAAATATGCGTTCCCGTTTCAACTATAAGACGCGCAAGATCACTTATTCCATTCAAGTTGTCAAAGTTATCATCATCGCTTATTGTGTGACGAAATCGAAACAAACCTGTATTTTCTGTTCGAAATCGAACAAACCTGCTAAAGTTCAAGTGCCGATTATGTACTTCCGTTCGTTCGTTTTTTGGAGTCGACGTCTCTCACGTCTGTTCGTTCAATGATCTGCCGAAGTGCCACTGATGTTCGTTCAATGTTGTTGGCTCTTTGTTCGTTCACGTCTGTTCGATATCCAACAGTGATTAAACATGCCCCCCAATTGTCCAAATCAATAATCATTCAATTTTGGGCTATTATTTACTTATTTGGGCTTACCTAATGTGTTATTATTTACTTATTTGGGCTTACCAACATCTTATTATTTTGTAAAAAAATTTTTGAGGGGTGTCCTCGTACTTATTCAGGGGTGTCCTATGTATAAAAATCGAAAAAAAAAAAAAAAAAAATTAACACTACTAGTAAAAAGTTGAGCCGTAGCCCGGGCTACGCCCCACATAACTAAAGGTCCGCCCCTGGTTTTGTTCCTAGTTCAAGCTGGGTAATTGCATTGCTAGTCACTCTTATTAACATATGTTACTTCTTCCCTGCTAAAAAAATGGTTTAAATATGAACATGCAAATACATGTCTAAAGAAGAGTTTTATTGATGGGATTTTGCTAATGGGTATTGTTGTTTGTTTGTTACATTTTTCTGACATAAATATTCTGGAATAAATTGTAGGCCTTTGTATCTGTAGTTAGTCTAGGTTCTTCCTTAAATCAAAGTGCAGGTGTTTGCTTATGACACATATACAATGTAAGAAAAATGTTGTTATGTTGTGCTATTAGATACCTAAATAAATATATTGTTTATATGCATGTAGTTGAACTGACTATATATGTGTAGAAACTTTTTAAGGGAACAAATGGCAAGCTTACACTTGTTTAAAGATTAGCTTCAGCTACTTATGTTGGAATGACTTTAACTTTTGTAAGATTCAATCTAGTGATTCTAATTGGGTTACCAGATTTCCAAATTCTCGATACGATGACCAAGAAGATCAACGTCGAATAAATTGAAAACCATTATATCCGACTCGAATCACCCAAGTCTTAATCAGGTCAGTTGGTTAGTCTTTTATCAGTTAAAGTCGACATGCCTAGCTTTTTCAGAATTGTGCATCATAGCGTCATAGGTAAACCAAAAAAATATTTTATAATCTATATAACTTATGGTTAAGCAGAATTGCGACTTTTTAAAATGGTTTTAGGGTTTTTTGCTATTAGACTAATGTTAAATTAGTCACTTGAACTTGGACAAAGGGTTTTACTTTTACTGTAGACATAACTCTTGAAAAGATAAGCAATTTTTGCAAGTGTCACCTAATGCCACCAAGTGAATGGGACCTATGTAATGCACAAAATGTTACCAATTAGCTTCTTTGCTTGCGTGTTTGGTTTACATATCTTATATTTGATGTTCATGTCACATTTCATTAGTTGGTTCAGGCTATGTAAGTGTGCCTTAGATGATGTGTAATTGTAGATGTTAATTGTACGAGTCATTCAACAGAGGGTGGGGTGGGGTGATGGAATCATTTAAAGAAAGTTTTGAAGTTGAAAACCCACAATTGCTTGAAATGGGAAAAGAGATTAAAGAGGACCATTAAAAAAAAGTTGAGCTAGAAGCTATGCGGAAAGATTTTCACAGCTAACTAGCAAGCTTTGAAGCTACAATGCGAAATATTATGGTAAAGTTACCTATTTAAGCACTTCAAGATCTTAGAGATGCATAGGAGGTTTTTGTTTATTCTTTTTTCATTGTAAATGACAACTTTATTTTGATTACATTGTTATTTTGAGTTTGAACATAAGTTAAATTCCGATATAAGATATCTATTACATTTGTGTTATCATTGTGTTGGTGTAATTGAGTGATATCTATCTATACTATAAAAGGAGCTTAGAGCATGACCTCACTTTGCTTATGTGTCATCTTCTTAGATATGCCACATTGGATGCCACATAGACTCCGCTGATGTCATAACGCTGATGTCATAATTTCAACCTCCACCTTTAAAATTAAATATAACTATCTATATTTCAAAATTGAAAATAAGGTCAGAGTTTTTAGGAGGGAATTCCAAAAATCAAATTCAAATGGTAATTTTAATCTTTTATTCTCTCTCAATCAAATATAGTCCAGCTCATTTTTTCAAAATTGAAAACATAATCTTCACACCTCTCTCTCTCTCTTCAACTCAGAAGAACATCTTCGATCCGGTTGTCTGCAAGTAACATAAACACAACTTCATCTCCACATATCTCTAATTTACTCAACAGGTTTGTGTACGTGTCTGTATGTAGTTTCTATTAATTCTTTTCTTCAATATCAACTCGGTAAATTGATGATGATGATTTCAGTTGAGTTTGTTGGAAAAATAGGGTTAAATCGTGATGATGATGATGAATATGGTTTTATTTCGACCACACAGCTGTTTCTAACCACAAATCACTTCTTTTCTAAAAACCCTAGGTATCAAGAAGCGTTTTCCTTCTGATTGAATCACATACAATCCAGACAATACAAGCAATCAGGTATGAAATCTCACTTTAATCAGTGTTGAATTCAGACCACAGACAGATCTGTTGAAACGAGGGTTTTGTTTTCTGTCATAAAAAACTGCCTTGATGTCTTTGCTTAATTAGGGTTTTGTTTAGTATCTACCTGTTTGGCTACACTATATATTAAGGTGAAAATTAAAGATTTTAGGGTTCTGAAGTTATTTTTATTGAAATCTTGATGAATGAATTATATGTATTGAAATGTTAGGATTAAACTGTAGAAGAATCTGAAATGAGGGTTGTCTTTCTTTTTGTATTTGTGGTTCATGCATACCTTGAAAAAAATATATATTGTGGCCTAAAATCACAAGAAATGATTACGATAAATGACAAACGAATTGGATTTTTCATTATTGTTATCTAGATTCTGTTCGGTATGCATGTGTTCAGCAGATTTGGTGGTTTGAAGTCGACGGTGAGGTGGAGTTTCCTTTTCCATGTGGGACCTACACCCTCTACTTCCGCCTGCAGCTCGGGCGGTCAGGCAGGCGAGTCTGCAACTCAGACCATGTCCATGGCTGGGATATAAAGCCCGTGAAGTTCTAGCTCTCAATTTCAGATAGTCAAAAGGCGACGAGTCAATGTTATTTGTCGTCCGATTCTAGAACAGAGGAGTCAATGATGAAGACGACAGCGATGTTGTACTTGACAGCAAGGTATCACCTCCAAACTCACCACTTATCGTCTTTTCTTTGCCCTATTGTCCACTGTCCTCATTGTTGTTATTTTTAGGTTGTTGTGTAAACAAAAGTTGCGAGTAAAGTACTTACACAAACAAGTATGACCCGTTATATTCAGTTTTTATTTGAAATTATTGACATTCTACATACGGAACAGTTGGCATAGAGAATGACAAAAGACAGCTCTTATTTATACAGTTGGAAAAAATATTTAGTTTTGACCCAAATGGTTGGTAATTGCAGAACTTCTGCGGGAGAACAAGAGAATGATAAATAAATCTATTAGAGAAATAGAAAGAGAGAGGCAAGGTTTGCAGACGCAAGAAAAGAAACTAATCGTAGAAATCAAGAAAATTGCCAAACAAGGTCAAATGGTAAGCTTATTTCTTTCATTACTTGCTCATAAATTTGCAATATTGAGTTTTGTTTTTTCGGTTTATTCCTCCCTAATTTCAGGACCCACTTCATTGATTCGTCTAAAATTAGCTGCTCGTATTATTTATTTCACGTATATTTCCCAGGGAGCTGTTAAGGTGATGGCGAAGGACCTTATCAGAACACGACACCAGATTGAGAAGTTTTACAAGCTCAAATCCCAAACTGCAGGGTGCATCACTTCGAATTCAGGTACAGTTATAGGAAAGACAAATTATATATTATAAAAAGGGAGTGTGTGGACGGCTGGACGCTTTTTTTTTTTAAAAATCGCGCTTAAGCGCAAAGAGCTGTGCCTTGTGTAAGAATTTCTTATTATGTATTATATGAAATAAGCATATAATTGTTTAGGTGTATCTGATGTAGTGAAGAGGTGTATGATGTGCTTTATTCAGATCCTTTATTTCATTGTACTCTTGCATTTTACTAAATTCATGATACTCAATTAATGCATAGGATTGGAATTAAGTTTCTTTCTTTTTTTCTTTCTTTTTTTTTCTTGTTGGTCTTAATCCCTGTCCTAAAATTTTACTAACCAGACTAACCGAATTATAACTTTAACCTAAATGCGATTCGACAGTTTCATTGGCTGTTTCAAGTACCTGAGATTAAATATTTATGTTATTCTAGACAAACTAACATCTTTACTATCTATAAAAGGAGCTTAGAAGCTGACCTCACTTTGATTACGTGTCATGATATTAGGTATGCCACATAGGATTCGATGACATCATAAATCCGACCTTTCTGCATGACATCATAATTCAGATTTCATCTTAAAGGTATGAACCATCACATTCAAAACATTAAATATTATTAATCTTGTCTTTGTTGATTTTGACCATATTTGCCCTTTGAATCTAGCGATGGAGGTAGAAGACAGCTGTGTCATTACTCATGTTCAAGATAAGCTCTTTCGTGTTCATGTGAGCAAGAAGAGAGGAAGACACAAAGGAGGTGTGAAACATAGTTCAGATGATACAGGTTCAGGTGTCAAATCCGTATCATGTGAACTGTGTTTGACACATCCTTTGTGTCTTTCTCTCTTCTTGCTCACATGAACACGAAAGAGGTTATCTTGAACATGATGTTATCTATTAAGGGAGCTTAGATAATGACATAGAATTGGCTACGTGTCAACTTCTCATGTATGCTATGTAGTCCTCGCTGATGTCATAATTACGAAACGGTATCCTTTAGTGTTGTTTTCGCTAAAGTTTGAAACGGTATTGTTTAGTGTTACTCTACCTTCAAGAAAAGTCCAAGGAGCAGGTATAATTTTAAATTTTGCCTTCAAATTCTTTCTAACAAAACAATAGAAATGTTGTTGATTATTTGATTTTTTTTTCATTTTTTGTAGCTATGACAAGGTTTAAAGCTATTGAATGGCTTGAAAGTGTAGTTAGGCCATTGGAGATACCAAAACAACCATCAAACTTTTTGATAGGTCAAAGCTTCATGTTTCCAACAACTAATGGTTGTTCTATCGTAAAGACTTCTGGTATGTATCTTAAGCATAAACTTTATATTGTCATTCATGGTGTAAAACAATGTGATTAGAGTAGAAGTTCAACATTGCTATGTTGTAACTTAGTTTCAGTTTGAATCTGTTTGTGTGTTTCCGAGGGCTTTTTTAAGCAAGGCGCATAGTATAAACTCTAACTTTTGGGTGTTGTAGACTGTTTTAGGTTGATTTCTAGGATTATTTAGGTTGAATGTAGCCTTCATTAGGGTTTTTATTGTCATCTTTTTGCTGTAAATTAGGACGAAAATCATCTTAAATGACTACACGGTTGTTTTCCTCATTTTACCTCAACATGGTTTCATAAAATTACTTTCTTGCCTGTTATACGTCTTTTTCTAATCTCAGGGCTATAAAATTATTTTCGTGTTCACCTTCGTTTGTTATCAAAATATGTTGTTAAATAACCGAACATATATTAAAAGATATAAACTTGAGTTTATAAGACTAGCATATTGAGTGCTGCTGCCACCAATGGACCTTTCGACTTTAGCCCTAGAATATATACAACATAGCAAACAATCTTGTATAAATTAACTGTCATGTAAGTACTTAATCTTGTATAATGTGCACATCATGGTCAGATTCAGGACAAGGCAGAATTGTTCTTTGAATTGTGTTCATCAAGTTTTTGATTAAATGCCTAATTAAGTTTTGATTCTGCAGGAGAGCTGGGAACGACTGGAAGTTGTGGTGGCTGTGTGACCGAGGTATAATCGAATTGAAGTTTGTAGAAGTAATTTTATACATCAGCTTGAAAAGGTACTTAACTTTCGTTGAATTGAAGTTTTTCATAGATCTTAACTATTCATATGATCATCATCAAATGTAACTAACAAAGAATCAATAAAATGCTAATAAAACATTAGAATCAATTGATCAAACAACTACACTTGAGTCTGTAAGAGTACCATATTGAGTGCTGTTGTCCCTAACGTAGCTTTTGACTTTAGCCCCAGAATATCTACAAGTACCAAATAATCTTAATTTAATTAAAATTAAGGAAAAAGTTACCCGTGTTTGTTGAAACTGTTTCGCTTCCAAAATTGTTAAAGTCAGCACATAAATGAACATTAAACAGATCATCCATGGTACCAAACAACAATGTTAAGATGTAAAACTAAAATGTGATAAAAAAAATAATACTTATAAAATATGAAGTATTAAGAAAGTAGCAATTACATATAAAAAAGAAAACTAATCAGAGACATCTAACTCTAATTGCAAGAATCAAGGAACTTTAACTTCAACTCCATGGAGCACTGAACCTCTCTGTGTATCTCATTGATCTTTCTCATGAACTCCAGATCTCTTTCTCCACATTCTATATTACTCGCAACACACAGGTCACGAACGGAAGTAGTCGGCATTGCCCTCAAGTCCCTCGAAACTTGGTCTCTTGTCAGCAGACCAAGTTCCAGTCCGTTAAAACACCTCTTCAACTCTTGAAGAGTAGATCTATCAGCCAAAACTTGGTCTTCGATTTGTTTAATAAAGCGTTGCTTGAAATCGTCAGATTTTGCAGAAATATATGACTCCATTCTAATATATTTATAAGAATAAAGGCAAAACAATAATAGTTGCACTTTTGTTTCACTGAATGAATCTGTTTTGATGAAAAAAAAATTATTGGCAATGCTATTATATACTATATGTAACAGGCCAAAGGTCAGCTTTAAAGGCAAACATTAAATTAACATTTATACTTAAAAACCATGTACATTTAAGGATTTAAGAGTAAAAAACGTGTATATGGGAATTGTCTGTTCAGTTATCCTATTAAGCATTTTAATGCAAAACCTTTGAAAAATGAGTTTTCATGGGAAAACAAGTAAAATTAAATATGTAGAAAACCAAGGAACAAAATTGAAACCTTCAAAAAAAGGTTATCATAATTATGAGATGTCTCTTCATTTTCTCTATCAAAGATTTTAAACACTATAAAGCATCATTATTATTTTACTTGAAAACATCAACACTTCAGTTTAAAAAAAAAAATCATCCTAAAACAAATTGTCCAAAAACACTTACATTCTTCCTAAATGGCAAGGAAAACCTTCTACCACTGGTCCGATACCACTGATCTTAAAATCGAATTTTCAACCTGGTCACTCCAAGAACAAAGAAACGCTGAAGAACTCAACCAAAAGGTTGCTATTGTTAGTGATAAATATTATAAGCAAACCTGGAGTAGCATTGCACTGCTAGAGGAAGTTGCCTCTTTACTCCAACATAGTTTAAACAAAAAGCAGAAGAGTTTATTACAAATTTGCTGAAACAGGATCAGAAGACCTGTGATATGCTAGCTGATCTACAAATTAAAACAAAAAACGAAATTGCATGGAAGAAGGCGAGAGAACGAGATATTCTATTAAGTGTTAATTGTAATGTTTAATTTTTAATTTTTATTATTCTTCTAAATCATAATTTTGTAATACTATGGTTTATTATTGAATATTCAAAGTTTCACTGCTTTCATAATTTTGCAATTTTAGTTTTACCAGTTTCTTTTATCCAAGATTGCTACTGGTTGGTTAAAATTTTGGGTTTATGACGTGTTGTTTCGTTAAAATTTGGTTAAAATTTTGGGTTTATGACGTGTTGTTTCCTGTTGTAGGCTTACCTCAAGTTATTGTTGAAGGGGAACCGATGGTCCGAGCATTAAATACCATTGAGTATCCTCTGTTATGGTTGTTTCCATATCAACTGAGACCTACACAGTAATTGGAGTACAAGCATTCTAAGTTTGTTAATCTGATTATTGAAGGGGAACCGATGGTCCGACCATTAGGTCGCTTTAGTTTTATTTGTGGGTGATTTTGTAAATGAATATTGAAATAAGTAACCCTATAATCTGAAAACAAGATTTGTAATGTGTACAGAATGTGCAAGGCGTTACTTCCAGTAAATGAATAACATTTGACTGATGAAGCCATATGGGAGTCACTTCCTGTAAGTCACACTGCTTTTCTTATCACATTCAATTATTACATTTAATGTGCTAAAGAAGAAAATAGTAAAAAATAGAATAAAACAATTGTGTAGTTTTCTTGTGTTGGAAACTTAGTTTAAAAAAGCGCGCTTTAAGCTCGCTTAAAGTGTTAACCGTTTGGCATGTTTTAGGTATGTGATATTACCTTCGATTGTTATAGAAGATGAAGATGATGAAGATGAAGATGAAGCTGATGATCGGTGGAGATTACAGAAGAGGAAGATGATTCCGATGAAGATGATTTCGATGAAGATGAAGATGATCCGATGAAGATGGTTGAAGATGAAGATGAAGTTCTGTGTTTTGGGACTTGAGAGAAGATGAAAATGATTTTATTGAGAAGTGTGAATGTTCTAATCATATATGTTTATCATTAAGATTTGAGGGTATAAAAAAGACATTTTATAAAGATATGTATTCATTTTAAACAACATATTAGTTCATGTTTTCATTTTAGACAACATATTACCAAGTACTTAGCTTATTTGTATATCAACCATGTACACTAACACATAATTTCATTAACATTGTTTTATAAAGATATGTAACTAAATGCAAAGAATTTAAATCATATATTATAATCTGTTTTTAGTATTATCGAATTATACAATAACAATGGACCTTTACTGAATTTTACACTAACAATGTGTCAAAATAAATTAATGTCATATATAAGAAGTTATCACACAACATAAAATTAGGTCATGCTTATCAAACATGTAGACTAAAACAAACTATCTTTAACATTGTTTTATAAAGATATGTAACTAAACACAAAAATTTAAATAATATATTATAATATTTTTTTAGCATTTGATTCCGATTGTTATTAGAACAAACCCGTGTGTTCACACGGGTGTACACCTAGTTGTGTATTAATAGAAATTTTGGTACTTTAAACAATGATGCTTGAAAGTTGCATCTGATTGTAAAAATTGTTGCGTTTGTTATAACTAAAATATCAAAAAACGTGTTGCATTTGAGTTAGTAAAGATTGCATTTGAGTGTTATAGAAGTTGCATTTAAAAGTGAAAAAAGTTGCATTAGCATATAAAAAAGGTTGCATCATAGAAATGTTGCATTTGAATAGTAAATGCAACCATTTCAAAATGGTTGCATCTAATTCTAATAAAAGATTTCAAATAATGCCACATGATATTTTCTCCTTCAATCTCATAATTTTTATTTATAAATTTTAATAATTAATATATAAATATCACTTATCAAACTTTTAAAAAATAATATAATAAATGGCACATAATAACTCCTGATTTATATTATTATTATTATTATTATTATTATTATTATTAATCTAAATTAATATATCAAACCCTATAGCTTTAATAATTTATTAATTAATTAAAGTAACAAAATTTAATTATCTCATCAAGAAATCAAATTTAACATATAAATTTCATAAAGTTATAACTGTTCATATTACAACATGTGAGTACCATATTTTACCTCATATCTTTTTCCCATCCAAACCCTTATCATTGTTTAATTAAAGAAATGCTTTTATGAGCTTTCCTAAAAATAACAATAAAACAACTAGTATACCATGTTTTTTTTTCATATATTGAAATAGATTTAGAAGGAGTTTTTTTCCAAAGTGGTGTAATTTGAAAACTTATTTATCAAAATGGGTAGTTTTAAAAGTATTTACCAAAATAGGTAGTTTCTAACCTTATAGTTTCTCACTCCTAATCTCATTGGATAATATCAATTCATCAACTAATTATTCAATTAATCATTTTTAGCATGAGAATTATTAGTTTTATGTTTTATATTCTTTACTTAAAAAATGAATTTATTTGAAAAAACAATCCATAATACATAAATAAATTCTTTTTTTTTTCTTATTTACGTTTTTAACCACATTTTCTTGTTCAAATTACCTTCTGTTACCTGTTACTTTTCTTTGAAAATAAGTAATAATTTTTTTAGTATACTTAAATTTTTGGTTTCTATTATTTTTATTTAGGTTTTATTTTAAAAGAAACAATTTTCAAGAAAACGATTTTTTAAAGAATGATTATTCCTTTTTTACATTTCTAATTTACTACCAAAAACAAAAACAAAATTAAATAAAAAGCTTTAAAACGAACACTGATAGTGGTTAAGATAAAATTGGTACTGTTACTGAAATTATTTGGTTTATTACGATACAGGTATGTAAAAACGAATATAAAAAACTTATATCAGAATGTTGCAAAAAAATTAACGCACCTAGGTATTTATTTTTTTTTAAACTAATGAACAAAACTATTATAAAAAACAAAATTATTTAAAAATTAAATAGGATAGTGATATAGTTAACTGAATCCTAAGAAAACATTCTTTATTCGTAATACACAATACTATATATCACACTATTTATGAAAACAAAAAGAAATTTATTACGTATTGTAAAAAAACGTTACATTAAACATTAGTTTTAAAGGATAATATTTAAATTAAGCATATAAATAATATTATAAAAATGATTTAATGAATTATTAGGTGATATCATCCAATGAGATTAGGAGTGAGAAATTATAAGGTTAGAAACTACCTATTTTGGTAAATACTTTTAAAACTACCCATTTTAGTAAATAAGTTTTCAAATTACACCACTTTAGGAAAAAACTCGATTTAGAAGATCTTCTATATAGGTATCGGTTAGTAATTATTTAATTGCATTGTTATCTAAGTTTTCAAATTATGTAGTATAAACACATAATGTTAATAGCCAATAACAATATATATTTATAGTGATAAAATGATAAGAATGTATAATCATTGTCTTTATGTCTAATATTCATAAAGTTATAACTGTTCATATTACAATATAATTTAAAACATCGAAAAATTAATATATACAGATACATGCGTATGTAAGCGTCATATACTTTTTTTATCCACATTGTTACATATGAAATTTACTAACAAATATAAGAAAACTAATTAACTAATGTGTATTTCTATTTAGATATGAGATTTAGTTCCAATCATGTTTTCTTGTACGGCGATTTGGATTTTACTCTTAATATGTGGATTATTAATATTAATATTATTATTATTATTGTTGTTGTTGTTATTATTGCGGTGCAATTGTGATATTTTTGTTTTAAAACATGTATTTTTAGAGATGGATAAAATGTTTTTATATTTATAAACTTGGTAAATATCACATGTTTTGATCATACATGACATAAAAATTTATTTAGATATTTGAAAAGTGTCTAAAAATATAGTTTTTTTTTTTTTTTTGAACGGCAAATTTGGATCACTGACGGACCACTGGAGTATCATCGTACCACCAGAGGAACCACCCGATCATATCCATCTCCACTAGGCATAATGCCACACCAATTCAGGAGGAAACCCAATAAACATGGGAAAACCCCCCTTGTGGGAATCGAACCCAGGACCTATTGGTCCCAAAGCCTTATCCCACCACCAAGATGCCACTAGGCTATAAAGCCATGGGCCAAAAAAAAAATAAAAAAAAATATAGTTTTATAATTCTAAAATCTTCATTACCAATTATTTGATTTATTTATTTATTCATTCATCCCGTGTGATATACGGGGGTTATAACCTAGTTATCTAATAAAAAGTTGTGTTAGGTCTAATGCAGCTTTTGATAAAAGTTTGCATTAGGCGTAATGCAACCTTTTCAAAAACTAATGCAACATTTTACCGCAGTTGCATTAGCTTCTTTTCTTATAGTGAATATTTCAAGGCCAGACCCGACGTTGAATTGGGTTCTTTAGAGGTTCACTGGCCGGACCGGATGTAAGAACCGGATGATCTCGTAAATATTATAAAAATACTAGGGTAAAACTAGAAGAATTTGATCAGTTTTTTGTTCAACCCCAAATTTCCAGTTCAACCACCCGGTTTTCGGTTCGACCCCCGGTTCCAGGTCCAACCGACCGGCCACACTCAAAACGGATTTGATAGAATGAACTGGACCGCCCAACCTCCCGATTCTCAAAACACAGGTTGGGATGTGTGTTATTATTATTATTTTTTGAAAAGTAAGTCATATGTAAAGTATCTGATATCTTATTTTATCAACCATCCACGAAATATGTCTATCTTTCGTTCACAGTTTTTGGTTTTTGTAAAACGGAAGAATGATAAGGACTTATGCAAAGGAAAACTCAAAATCCATATTGGCTGCAATTTACATTTTGTGACCTGTGTGACACTTTTGGCGATTGCACATGCTTGTTTTTTTAGTGTTGCAAAGTATAGCAAAACTAAATAACCTATAATCTATTTATAAATTATAATATGCATAAACCTTAAAATGAAAGAAACGTTCCATTACTATGTAAGTTGTTGAAATAAACACTCGTTATAATCTGTAAATTAAGCCCTATTGTTTTTTTTTAACTGCGAAAGCAAATATAAACAATAAATAAAAATCAACCAGCAAGAAGCTAGCCTACAAAGTTGAACATTACACCATATGCACCTATAAGAATCCAAGTATTGTGTGATGTTATGATATTATGTCGTTTCTGCTAATATCATATTAGTCTAAATTAGTACCAAGTATAATATAATAAATTAAAAAAAGCATCCAGTACTAGCTGTTGAATATGAGAGAATATATTTAAAAGTAGCATAACCATTTTAGCTCCATCATTTATTATTGCATATGAAAATGCTAGTTTATTCATACATTATATGGGTATTTAAGGGACCAACAACATACATATATCAGTGGTTAACTAGTAAGGAGACTGGCCAATATAGTTTCCACGGGGAGAATAGCTGCAAATAACGAACCACCCAGCGTTATTGGCGCACTGAACCCTAGCACATCCAAGTTGAGTAGAATCACGCCACACAACTTGAGTATAGTGTCCACAAACCTTCCCGCTAGCACACGTATTGGTAGTGTGGTCATACGATGATCTTTCACTTACCCATAAATTTACAGCTGAAGTACCTGAGAATGCGCCAGTACCTTGGGCAATGTTCTCACCATAAGGTCCACCGGAATGGACGAGATTGCAGTCCCCTGCCCTTTGGTTAGCATATCTCTGAGCGTAGGCAGCTACAGTCGGATTCCATACCATTCCTCCAACGCCCACTTGAGAACGCGCTGCATTGTGAGCATTTAAGTAATCTTGTGGTGAATTTTGTGCATGTGTGCTTTGAAACATGGCAAGAGTTAAGAAACACATTAGTGCAAATTGGAAGTTGAATGACCCCATAACTCTAGTTTCTTTGGTAAACTATTGGTGTTGGATGGAGATATACGATCACTAATTCCTATTTATAGAATGTTATATTGGAATGACTATTCCACATGTGCAATATGGTCAAGAGTTAAGCATACAATTTTATAGAAAATTAGAAATTTTAGCCCGCTTCTAGAAAGAGTACTGAGAAAATAACAAAAAGCATAAAAGATAAAAATAAAAATAAAATTTAGAAGAAATTTTAAAGATCATAACCTTTGAAGTTAATTACGTAGTCGTTAGTCCCTGTGGTTTGTGAAAAGTAACAACCAAGGGTACTCATTCTAAGACCATGTGTAGTGGTGAAGAATTATAATGCCCCCACCATGGGGCATTATCCGACACGTGTCATCCCAGTCAGCATGGGGCATTATAGCAAAAGTGGTGTACTGGGCATAATGCCCCTTCCAGTTATTAAAAAGGATTAAAAAAAAACTTATTCAAAAAGATGAAAAGTCATCCACTAATCTCTGCTCCTATTGGTCAGTCAAAGTTCTACTTGTTTGCTTTGGGCGTTTTAAAGAAAACGCCGGATGAATTTTTTTTAAAAAATTTTATAAAGTAACGCCCCATGTAATGGTGGGGTAGGCGTTTTTGGGCCTTTTTTTTGAATTTTTTTTAAAGAAAATGCCCCACTACACATGCTCTAAGGTATATAACCTTTCAAATTGTAACAAACTAGGGTATTAACACTTAACCTAATACCCAATTTAATTTTAACCGAGTTCAAGAGTAGCTACCTCATTTTGCATTCTCCATTTATTAAAACGAATTAAAAACTCTAAATAAAAACCCTTGATCACTCAGATGAAACATGCGTTACAACCTTCAAAGAACATAGTAGATATTCATGAGCATGTCTGAACCAATGTTCTACTTCTTGTTCATCAAACTTCGTATCTTTTATAGTAATATGGTAAAACTGACATGCATCAAACTCATAATCGAGATCAAGAGAATGAAGAAGGAACTACATTGACAGAAAGTATAAAGCTGAAACTATGGAATCATCATAAAGAAATCTGAACTTACAAATCTGATGTCATGGGATCAAGGGTTTTGTTATTGATTTATGTTATTAGTTAAAAAAAAAAAAATTAGGTTTGATAAATGGAGAATGCAAAAGGACGTAGTACCCTTGAACCCTGTTAAAATTATTTGGGTTAATTATTAGTAGTACCCTAGTTTGTTACAAATTGAAATGTTAATACCTTAGAATGTTACTTTAAACTATTAGTACCAGAAGTTGTTACTTTCTGCAAACCATAGAGACTAACGGTGTAATTAACTCTAACCTTTGATTGGTTTGAATTGATGAGATTTTCCTTTTAACACAAACGCTCTCTACCTAGAAAGTGTTACAAATTTACAATGAACTGGCCATTGCAATTTTCGCAACTCTATAACTCAATGTAAGTTTATACTTAATTTTAAATGTTTATCCATTTAATATCTAAAATTTAAACGACCCAACCCTTGTAGAGGGTTGTGCTAACGAGCTGACGCATAAATAAATATCAAATCTATCTAAAAGTGGGTATATTTATTTTATAAGTTCCATTCGAACTCACATTCCCTATGTGGAGCACATTATCCTCTTTGGTGCGCTTGTAAACGAATTGAACGAACACGAAGATAGTCATGTTCGTGTTCGTTCATTTAATTTTAACCAAACACGAACATATAATCGAACACATTTTTTTTTTCGTGTTCGTTCATTAAGAAATCAAGCATGTTCGTGTTCGTTTATGTTCGTTCGTTTAAAGCCTAAATGAACAGTTGACAAACATAAACAAAAAAAATTAACTGAACATGTCTGAATAAACATAAACCAACATAAATTAACATGATTGAACAAATATAAATGAACACAATTAAACCTAATTGAACAAATATAAACAAACACAATTTAACATTAGTGAACACAAACAAACAAATCTAATATATTACAATTCATTAGAAAACACGTCTAAATAAGGGTTCTTAGAAATTGAGTAGTTTTTATATAAATATTAAGTGACCACTTATGATCTAAGAAAAAAATTAAAGTTTCAAATTGTATTACTAGAAAACTCAAATACTGATTAGTTATATTTATATAATTAGTTAGAAAACCTAATATTTACATAAATATAACTATTTATATATCAACTGAAATTTAAAAGAACATAAATGAACGTAACGAAATGAATATAAATGAACGTTCACGAACGAACATAAACGAACGTTCACGAACATAAATGAACAAACATAAGGTGTGTTTATGTTCTTTATTTAATTAAACGAACACAATTTTTTGTTCGTATTCGTTTGTTTATTAAATAAACGAAATTCCCGTGGAACAAGTTCACGAACAGTTCACGAACGTTCGGTTCGTTTACATGCCTACTCTCTGGCTCTCTCATGTGTGTGTGTGTGTGTGTGTGTATAGAAGGCCGAATACTCGCCGAGTAATTTCTACAAGGTAGGTTGTCGAGTTGATTTTCTTCAGTTCCACCTAATTACTTGGAATCGATCAAACGCGGTCAACATCAACTAGAATCGGATCTAGTTGGTCAACTCGGACCGAGTTTGACATAAAAAAGAAAATATAATTCTTATGTCAATCATATTAAATAATAAATATATTTTTTCAAAGAATGAATATCAGTTTTTGAAATGCTTTAATATTCAAACATCTATTTTTTTATATTCATATTTATGTATTTTGTTATAAACTAGGGTTGCAGTCACCCACGCGTTGCGCTGGGACGCGATTAGAATTCACTACGTATCGCACACCATGATAACCGATGAATAAATTCGTAAAATCGAACAAAATGATATCTAGATGTGTTAATGCTATTTGCGTAGTAGCTATGCTCTAAAAAATCAAAATAACAAGAAAAGATAAAACAATAAGGTAAATCACAAAGGTAAACATAAAAATAAAAATAAACGATAGGAACTCAGTCGGTTTCTGTGCACTAGTTATAGCAAACGAAAAAAAAGTTAAAAAATATCTAAAAGGGGGTCTGCACAGTTTTGTTAAAAGCGGTTTTTCGTACCGCTATGAGTTTTGTTCATTAAAAAAACTAAACTCAAAATATATATATATATATATATATATATATATATAGGGTAGGGCTAGATAGAAAACCCTATATATATAAAAAACCCGAGAAAACCCAAGCTCCCGACATTTTTTTTTTTTGAAAAAAATAACACATGTAATATACATGTTTTTAAGACTTTTGGGCCAAAAAAATCAAAAAAGCGCCGAAGGGATATTTAAAAAAAAAAAAAACAAGTTTCAGCAATTTTCAGCGAAATTCTGTTTTTTTTGCTTAACACGTGTTAGGAGCTGAAATTTGTTTATTTTTTTTAAAAAAATCCCTTCGGCGCTTTTTTGTTTTTTTTGGCCCAAAACACTCTAAAACATGTATATTACATGTGTAATTTTTGTTCAAAAAAAAAAAAAAATGTCGGGAGGTTGGGTAAAAATGGCTTCCCATTTGGGTTTCCAAAGTTTTCTAAGAATTTTAGGGTTTTTTATCTAGCATTATCCTATATATATATATATATGTATATATATGTATAGGGTCAGGATTTAGAGAGAACGGTGAAAAGTGTGAGAACGGTGAGAACGATTTTGGTGGTGACATGTGGCATTGATGCTAAATTATACTAAGGGTTAATATTGTCAAAAAACCCACTCACATGAACTGGGTGTTCAAATAAAACGCCACAAAAACACCCAATTCAGAAAAACGCCATGAAAATACCCAGTTAAAAACGCCATAAAACACCTAGTTCAGAAAAACGCCATGAAAAAACACTCAGTTTAGAAAAACCCATGAAAATATCTAGTTAAAACGCTATAAAAACACCTAGTTCAGAAAAAAGCCATGTAAATACATAGTCTAAAACGCCATAAAACACCCAGTTCATAAAAACTCCATAAAACCCAGTTAATTTTTTTTGAAAAGTATATCAATAGTATACTCGTTGGAAAGATAAAAAACGCTGAGTTTTATGGTGTAATTTTTTTCGAAAAATAATCACTTATAAAAAAGTTATTGTCGTTTAAATATGATAGGGGAAAATGGCATGTGATTATCATGTGCACCTTTGTTTGGATCTTCCTATTTACCCCTCCTGGTAGTTCCAATGCTCCTATTATTTACAAAAAATGTCACCGCATCAATCTCAGCCACAAACCACTAAGATCTTGTGGCTGAGAATCGTTCTCACCGTTCTCACACTTTGAGGCGTTCTCTCCTGATCCTGTTCCTATATATATATATATATATATATATATAGACACACACACAAAGACATACATATAAGCACAAGTTAGCAAACCCCTTAACTCACAAAAAAAGGTCAAGTTAGCAAAGCCTCCAAGGCTCATGTTAGCATATTGGCACTATTAACTTCTCTTCTTTTATATAGAGATAATATTGTTAAACTAATGATATTTGACATATATATAATTCTTCAAAAACTAATTTCTTTATAATTTAACATGTTCAAGTACTCTCCACATAAGCCGAGTACTCGTAACCCCGCAGTCGATAAACATGGGAGCGTCTAGCGACTTCTGCAACTATAATATAGGGGAAGTATCATTTAAGAACAAACATGATACGAGAAGAAAAAGTAGAAATGACATAATAGTAAAACAATAAATAATTTATAACATCTCCCCTTAATTAGGCAAAAACATTCTATCTTACGCATTAAAAACTTTATCATACACATATCACACTTTATAATAACCATATCGAAATTTATCCTAAATTTTATCATACATATAGCGAAATTATCATACATTTTATTCTACACATATTAAAATTTATCATACACATATCAAAAATTGTCATTCACCATAAATTAGGTTGTCTTGAAGAAGTATATTTTAAAAAAAGAGTTACAAGTTTAATTAGTTAACTACACATATAAAAAATTGTCATTCACAAAATATTAAATATATTATGATATATTTCTCAATATTTTATTTACATACAAATTTAGTGGTAGTTAAAAAAAAAAGATTTTTTTTTCTAAAATTTAAGGTGAGAATCTTAAAATTATTTCTTTTAAGAACATTCGCTGTCGAGATATTATTTATTAGGCGGTTGGGACTGGGCAGCCGCAGACACAGCTGTGAGGCCGACCCTGGATCGAAACCCACCGGGTGTCTCCACGGAGGGTGTAACACCGGTTTACGGGACCTCTCCGTACATTCCCACGGGAAATCATACCGCTGACTGCCACTTGACAGACTTTGCGCCGCCACAAGAGCCGAGACTCTCTGGCGTAACGCAAGGTGGGGCGAAAATCCGTGTTAACTCGAATTCGAACTTGCGCCCTATAAAGGAGTCCTAGTTCTTATCTTTATGGCCTTTGCGACTCCACCAAATGATGAACCACTTCACGAATCTAACGATGATATTGTTATCACATAATAATACTCTGTATGTAGTATAAATATTTGAATTTGGAGAGATAAGTTCAGTAATAACATCTATGACATACGATAAACATAAGGTTTTGAGGTGTACTCTAACTTCATGCGTGTTAAAGATGACATGACAAGTTAACATGCCTTCCAAACCACTCTCTTCTCATGTTAAGGAGTGTTAAAACCTCCATTGGTTAACATGTTAACCTATTGATCAACCTATATGTAATGTGTTTTTACTTTTACAGAGCCGTCCCCGAAAACTCTTGAAAAAATTTAGGCCTCGGGCGACGAAAAGAATTGGGCCCAAAATTATGGTTAAGGGTAAATGAATTACAAAAATAAAAACCTAGTGATGGAGCAAAGACTCAAACTTGAGACCTTTGCATTATTTTGAGATGGTTTTTGCCACTACACCACCAATACTTTTTTGCATAATAAACGGATAAATATACTAAATATTTAATAAATATATACAGTCTTATAAAGACTTTTCGGGCCCTTTGAAATTTTGGACGTCAGGCGTCGGCACGGGTTTACCGGGCCTAGAGCCGGCCCTGTACTTTAATTTGTTTGTTTAAAAAAAATTATCAAGGAATAGTATTCCATGGAAATATGTTTGGGCGGCCTAACTTATTATATGACTAACATTTCATAAGCTTTCACAGTCACAACATGCCTTGGTAAAAAAAAATTAAATATCTACGTTTTTTTGTAAATTTCCATGTTGACGAAGAGTCGAAGACCATTAGTTCTCTGTACTAGAAGACACTTTGTCTGGTACACATGCATTTTGCTCCATAAATATCATTTAGAAAAAAGAAAAAAAAAAAAGACTTTTTGTATAAGTTTTATTTCCAAAAACTACATCTAAGTCTTAGGTCACCAAAACTATGTAAAATAAGAAAAACAAAAAGTAGTAACTATGCTTTAATCTTTTACTATTAAAGTCGATCAATACAAATGTTGATTGTAAAAAGTATGCAAGTTTTTGTATTGTTTCATTAAGAAAACATCATAATTGATTATAAAATTGATTAATGTTTAGTAACTTTATTGTTAAATGTTAATCTAATTGACAAAAGAATCGCTATGTATATAGTAACAAAGTTTTATAATGGTTTACAGAGACGCTGGTTACAAATAAACAATCAAAAATGTAATATATAACATGAGTTTGCATAATAATAATTAAATAGTAAATTGTCAAAATCATTTATGAGATTTATGTATGTTTGTCAGTTTCATCCAAAACGTTACTGAGGTTTGGGCATGTTAAACGGGGATGAAGGGCGGCGATAATTAGGGTTTTCCGGAGACCAAGCAAGAGATAGGGGATGCTGGTAACGGGTTGACGATGATGGTGGTTAGGGTTCTCCGGCAATCTAGGTATGGTACGATGGTGGTTAATAGTGACGTTGATGGTGGTTTTCGGTGCTATAGGTCACCGGAACAACAGTGGCAGATGGTGACAGGTTGACGCTGATGATGCTTACACATTTGGTGGATTGAGGTGGCCGGTTTACGGTGGATTGAGGTGGTGGTTTACGGTGTTTGGTGGAAGGCTTGATGAGGTTTATACAGAGGGATAGTTGCAGAGGTTTAGAGATAGTGAGGAGGAAGTGGGGTAGGGGTGGTTAGGTGGGGTAGGTTTTATAAATGATATTTTTTTAAAGGTTAAGAAAATATAGAAAAGAAAATAAAAAACAGAAACTTAAGTAAGATGTCTAAATAGCCCCTTAGTTAATAGAAAAATAAACTATATTAGCGAATTGCATGAAAATGGCAAAAAAATGGCAAAAGTGAAGAGCAGTATAGAACAAAAAAGTCGTTTTGGATGAAACTGACAAACATGCCTAAACCTGAGGGGACGATTTTGGCAATTTACTCATAATCAAAAGATACAACTAAAGTAAATACGAAAAAGTATAACTAATCCATGTTAGTATCAGTAGCGTTAGTATCGTCAGTATGAGCTAACGTGCCCGCATACGCGCCAGATGTGCCCGCTTGGACACTAGACGTACCAGCATGTGCGCCTAACATGCAACCATGCCGCCATTCGTGCCTGGCGTGCCAACATCCGAATAGCGTCGTTGTGGTAGAGGCTCACGACCCATAGCGCGAAACCTGTTTGCCTCGCACTCCATAATCCACGCCACGCAGTACTCCAGTCGGACGTTCTTTGACCATGTTGAATCAATAGTTGCATCTGCTGCCCCTGGCACTCTACAAGCTCCTCAAGGAGGGCCGTGATGCCAACAGGTAGCCTAGCCGCTGGATAAACGCATGGTGGATGTTGTAGCGGCTCTGGCGGGTCCTGTGGGTTAACATGAAGCTCATGCTCTGCCCCAGGCTGCCTGCCCTATTGCGCGCCCGACATCGGCAGCGACTCACCAAGATCGTCGTGTCCACTAGCTGCGTCTACAACGGTGGCTCATGTACAGCGGCTGAGGTATAAAAATATTCTATCGTCCAGGTCGATCACTCATTGTCCGCCAAACCTCTCCATGATTTTCATCCTGTGCAGCATCCTCTGGTCCATATGTGCCTCCATCGACGCTAGTAAATCTAAAATATAGGAATGATAGAGGCTCAAGACCGGGCGATGGCAGTGTTGTAACCCCCCCCCCCCAAAAAAAAGGACAGTGAGTGAGGGTGCAAGGCCTGCCTATGAATATACAATACATATAGAATAGGGCCAGGCAACATGCACCGCTCATTACTCTTGCCACATGCAGCGATGGACGTGCTAATGCAACGATGGATATATCGGTATAGTGGGTTTGTATAGATCGATGACACCCGACCTTTCTTCTTGAAGGGACCACCACCAATCGTGGGCCACCAACTCATCACTTGGGACCGTTGTGAGCGTTGTAGTGTTTAACTTAACTGGGAGGTCGTCTCCGACTCTATGTATACACCTGACCGTACCACAAACTGGGCTAGCGACATATCTTGCTGTCACAACCCCCGACCAGACCCTGTATAAACCCGAATACATAAAACAAAGTTTCTTAATTTAATTGATAAAATAAGCCACTTCTTTAAGCCTTTTGGTGCCGTATCACAACTCTTATTCAGATTACTGTAATCACCAGAAACATGTTTAAAAACATTTTATCAGCAGGAAATACTGGTGAGATCATTCATTTGCATAAAAAGACACAATGTTATAATTACAGCATTAAGGGTTTTTATATTTGTTTATATCTTTCAATTACTCAAATCAGTACTTGTCACTTGGCAGTCCATGTAAGGGTTTTTACATTTGTTTATATCTTCCAATTACTCAAATAAGTACTTGTCACTTGGCAGTCCCTGTTACTGTGGTCATATCACTATTGGCCATCAATTGTCCAATAGCAAAGCTTATCAAGTAGTGTATACAAAACCCCATATACCGGCAGTAATTTAAGAATACAAAAACTTAATCACTGTAAATAACTGGAAAACATTTAGGGTTTTGAAAACATTTTAGTATCACATAATGTGAAGAAAGAGAATGTCTCACCTTGTAAATCTATAGTTCTGATTTAATAGGCCTCCTAATTCTAAGCCTTCTGATACTATGCCTCTTAATTAACAGTAAGTTTATAGTTCCGAGTCTTCTAATAATTAAGCATCTACTTTATCAGTGAATTTACAGTTTTAAGCCTTCTGATTCTAACCCCTAATTTCACATAATGTAATCCATATTAGTGTATAAACCCAACTCAAACTTAACGATAATCACGAGATCAAAATCTCAATGTAAGTCAACAAAGTATAGCCTTATTCAGGCAGCACTTTGGCATTCGTTGATTAGTTTATCGATCAATCGGACAAGGTATCATTTCAATGATTAGGGTTTAATACACGCAAATACAGAGAAACAGAGTGACAAGGGATATAGAGATCGATTTCAGAAATCGAAAATGAGCAAGTTTGAGCAGTCCAGGACCTGCCCTTTATATAGCCAGGCTGATCTCTCCCGCGCATCGGAGGAGGAGACCGAGTGTCTCCCGTGTGGTGCGTGGGAGGTCGGCATGGCCTAGGCCTGCCACGTTACCTAGGTAGGTTGGAAACGTGGCGCCTCCATGTGACACATGTCCTTAGCCGCCTTTTTCGTCGAATCGGGTGTTTTTTTTCAATTTCTGTGCCGGTTCTTAGCACGTACGCTCGGGTCTTGATCTTAAGTGGTTCGGTTTTTATTTATGAGTTTAGTAAGGGTATTTTTGTGCGGGTTGGTTCATCAACCACCAAGTTTTCTTAACTGCTAAGTTTTCTGGTTTATTATTACAAGTTTCATCGCGCATACTTGGGGATTCGATTACGGTTTGTCGTCGAGAAAATTTTGAGGTTTGTTACACTTGCGCTGCCCAAAAAGCCAAAAGGATACCTCTAGAGGCGATAAGTGCTCCGGGTCATCCATCTCCTCTAGTTTTCTGGCCGATCATGGAATAAACGTAAATGCGGAGAGAAACTCCACAATCACCGGCCAGTGCGAGGGCTGAGCTGCAAGCTCAAACAATTCCCAGTGCGTATTGATGCGTGTTTGGTGTAATATGTTTTAGGTATATATTTTAAGCTTTTTTTACACTTTAGCCAAGTTTTAAATTTATAAAACACGATATTTACTAACACTAAACACACATATGGGCAAGTGCACCCATCGTGGACGTAGTATAGTGTTGGTAAGATACCGAGGTCGTCCAAGGACACAAGAGCTTTTAGTACCGGTTTATCCTCAACGTCTAATCAAATCAAAATGTTAGAAAAAGATTTTTAAACTAAGAAAATAAAACTAAGTAAATGCTGAAAAATAAAATAAAAATAAAAACAGATAGACAAGATGAATCACTTGGATCCGACTCGTGTGTTAGTATAACCTTTGATTATTTTCGCACTTTTGCACTTGTTTAAGAGATTATCTTAGTTATTGTAGTAGGCCCTTCTTTTGAAGGCGACGTTACCCTCAACCCAGTAGTTTGAGTCAACAAGGATACAATCCTAAAGGGTCGGATTATTGAAAGATAATTAATTAAGTTATTAATGCAAATTATGGTAGGCCCCTCTTTTGGAGGTGACGTTACCCTCGACTAAGTAGTCTGAGTCAGCAGGGATACAGTCCTAAATAGCCGGGTTATAGTATTAATAGTAGTTAACTTATGAGGGGATCAAAGAGTTTGGACCCCCGCCATCCAAACGATATAGACAATAAAATAATGCCAAGACACCACGGACAAACGATAAGGAAGAATCACCTTCAACATAAGAAACTAGTTATTAAAGTCATTAATACAAAACCAATTAAGAAGTGCAAAAGATTAAAAATAAAAAAGTATTATACTAAACACTTGTCTTCACCAAGTGATGTAAGAGACTTAGGCAAACATGGCCTTGATTGTCAAGAACTCTTACGATCAATCTTGGATCCCGAGACGACTCACACACTCTATGATGGACAATGGATGATGGTGGTGGATGATGGTGTTGTGATGGTGGTGGATGGTGGATGAAGTGTGAGAGAGGTGGTGTGCCAAGGGATGAGTTGCAATGGATCCAAGCACTCCTATTTATAGGCTGAACAGAAGCCTGGGCACGGCCCCGTGTCCGTCTGACACTATCTCTCTTCATTAATTGTAATTCACAATTACAATTAATGCGCCTGCAGTACTTTGGGCACGCCCCCGTCTTCACTGGGCACGGCCCCGTGGTGAGCAATAGAAGCTTCTACAGGTTTGTCTTTTCTGCTGCTTCTTGGGCACGGCCCCGTGCTCGCTGAGCACGGGGCGTGTTCAGTCTTCTGCCTTCTCTGTTTTGCTTGGGAGGATGCTGTCGAGGGGTCGGGCAGTCCACTTTTGTTCCCTTTCTTGTATTTATGTTAGATTTAGCTGTCTTTTTGCTTCTTTTGTTAATTTGAGCTCATTTAATCCTGAAAATACAAAAGGAAGACAAAAATACACTTTTTCCAACATTAGTACTTAAAAAGGGTTAGTTTTATGCCTCATTTGATGTAATTTATATGTTGCATTTTACACACATCAAATATCCCACACTTGAATCTTTGCTTGTCCTCAAGCAAAACTCTTTAATATGTGGCTTACACTCCCAAATGGAATGGGTAGAAGAGAAGGTTCTGGGCTTGTCATAGAGTGTCGGTATTTTCCAAGATTGTTTAGGTTTTATTTTTATTTATTTACAATCCTATTCGTCATGATTTATTAAAAACTTTTCATAAGGTAAATTATTTATTAAGGCATAACATGCCTTTCTAAAATTCCATATATATACGGGTTCAGATACCTCACGGGGGAAATCACTCACACTCGGCCGAAGGTGTATTTTTAGTGAATCACTCGAGAGCGGCATGGAACTTATTCCTACCATAAGCTTGCCAAGCAATCAATCCTCCTCCTTTACTTTATACCTTTGTAAATATCAAGAGGACTTTTTGGGTGAAGGGTTAGGCTTGGGCTAAAGGTGGGTAGTTGGGTTAGTGGTTAGTAGAAAAGGGCAAAAGGCGTAAAAAGCGTCGGTTTTCGTAAAACATTTTGTTTTTGTGACTTTCTATTTTTAATGAAGTATTTATTCAAACAAGCTTTTGTTTGAGGAGCTTTGTTTGTTTATTTCCAACTTCATTGTAATTTTTTTTTTCATAGTCACACGAAAACCGAGCTTGTTACTAAAATAAAAGGTAAAAATAAAAAGGGTTTTTTGGTGGGTAAAAAGGGTTTTGGGTTAAGAAATGAAAAGGTTTAGGCTCAAAGGGGTTATCTAGGGGGAATTTTTGGGTAGGCAAAAATAAAAATAAAAATAATGATGTTGAAAGAAAAAGGGTTAGTCCTAATGCCTCCATCATTTACTTACTTGGGTTTAAGTTGGTAAGGACCGGGAATGAATTGTCGTGGCAAGTTCTAGAGTCGTAAGAACCAAGCGGCTATTCACACAAGAAACGAAAAATGAACATTTAGCGTAAAGATGTATATTTGTATGCTCAATAAAGGCTCAAAACTCACTTTTGTGGGAATGGGTTTTTATGTGATCAAGTATATATAATCAAATTTTAACTAAACTTGTCATGCCGTTTCATAATTTTCTTATGTTGGTTCTTTTTATCACGACGCTATCGATTGTAAACATATAAAAATATAACCTTGTTAGACTTAGAATTTCCAACTTAAACTTAGACAAGTAAAAAAATTGAAGATTTTTGAAAAAAAATTGGGGTGATTAGCGGTTCCAATAGAGTTTTGTGTAAGGCTTATTATTAGGACTTGCAAAATTCAAGGTTTTAGCATCCCCCCACACTTAAATTACACATTGTCCTCAATGTGTCCCAAAAATAAATTTTTAGGTTGATTGAATGTGTAAAATGGTGTTAAAAGCAAAATTTTAGGTTACTGGCAGTCTGGACACGGCCCCGTGGTGACCGGGCACGGCCCCGTGTTCAGGTGCGAGTAACAATAATTAAAGAAAAGAAACAGAAGCCTGGACACTGGGGCGTCTTCGGTGAACACGGCCCGTGTCCAGTTACCTGAACTGGGCATTTGTCTGCAGGATGTTCAGCACGGGGCCGTGTTGGCTGGGCACGGCCCGTGCTGAGCTTACTGGTATGAAGAAATTGTTGTCGGATGGCCCTGTTTTCGTGCATGGGGCTATGTTTCTCGTTTCCCTTGTTATCCTTGACCATCCAGAGTGTGTTTTATTTATTCCAACATCATCCAAACCTTAAAACCATCATTTCATTAAATTCATAGAGAGAATTACATAGTCCTAAAATACTAGTAAGTTAGATAAGTGAGCACAAGAAGCTTTAACCCAAGGAGCCCTAGCCTACAAGTTATTCTAATTAGCAAAATTTCCGAGAAGATAGTAGTCTCGGTTGAATGTGGCTTCATAGAACTCCTTTCTCTGGTTATGGACTCCTCATATGTCGGCCAGCCATTCCTCCATCTCCCTCGGGAGGAGAAAGGAGGGCTCGTTGGCATCGGTTTGAGGAGGTGCGACTTCCACCGGGACTTCTTGCAGATCTTCAAGAGGAGGCTCCGCTGGAATATCATCCCATCCGGTAGGGTTATTGATTCCAAGTGCTAGGTTCCAATCCTCTTGAGGGAGGATGGGTTCCATGGGAGGTGTTACATGAATATTTAACCTCTGGTGCAAGAGGTTAATTTCTTGAAAACTACTTTCCAGCCCCACCGTAAGATAATTTATACGGTCTATTAGGACCTCCTCTACCGAAGTCATTTCATCGATTGCTTCCCGTAGCGCCATGACGTAGTGTACAAGGGTAGCTTCAATGGAAGGCCTTCTTCCACTTCTACTGTTTCTTGAATGCACTGATGATGTTTCACTGTTTTCACTAGACATTCTATGAAAATAAACCGAAAACAGCTTATTTAATGAAACAGTATCTTGGACACGGCCCCGTGCTCAGTGAGCACGGCCCCGTGTTCACCTTTCTGCAGAATTTTGAAACAAGGAATCTTGAAGTTTTAAGTTATTTTTCTAACTTGTGAAGCCTTTTTGATCAATAGTAACTTAAAACAATGTTATATAACTTATTTTTAACAAGATTCCTTGAACAAAACTTAATATTTCTTGCCATAAAGCTTGAATTCTCAAACTTTAATGGAGGTTTTAGGAGAAAGATGAAGAAGAGGAAATGTGTAGGATCGAGTATGATCTCACTGAGGAGTCAATCTAAGCTAGAGCCTGCTAAAAATGTGGCGGAAACACATTCAAGCATGATACTAAGATGTAAGGTACATAAAATGAGTAGAAAACAGACAGATCTTCACTTTAAACACTTTTACTTCATTCAGCAACGATTGACAGAGAGTCAGCACTTCGACATACAATTCAAGACAACCGTTCCAAATGACTAGACAAACAGGGTATTTATAGGTGAACTGGAACCGCTTATGTGACATGACCACATAAGCGATCCAGCCTGGGTCGCTTATGTGGACAGATGTCACATAAGCGGTCCAAACCTATAAACATCACATAATTACATAAAAACCCCTGTTCTATTACAAAAACAACCTATCGAGACCATATACGTTAATCTAACTTTACAAAGACGCAGGCTTTAGACATTATGCACCAACAAACTCCCCCTTGGATGAAGCCGCAGTCTTTGTCTAGAATATTGGTCTTCAGGTAGCTGCTTTGTAACTTTCTTCACGCCCTTTAGGCTTCCTGCTCAGAGCAACTCTGACCTTCTCACGCTTTTGCTTCTCAGCCTTCTCTTCTTCCTGTTGTTTCATCAAAAACTTTCCTCTTTTCTCTTCCATCCTGCGATTTTCTCGTTCACGTTCACGTTGTAACTTTCCACAAGAGCGGTCCATAGATGTCATAAAAGCGACCCACTCTTCATTTTTAAAAAATTCAATTTTTAATCATTTTTCAACTTGTTCGTTTTCACATGCTGGCACCCAATTGACCAAGTCCAAGTTAATGACCTTGGAACAACTGATTGATCGTCCAAGTCCAAGTTAATGGCCCTGGATAATCAGATTTATGAAATACTATGTCGTTTTGTCCTAAAAATAGTTCAAATTAATGAACTTTTGACTTTTCAAATACTTTTGCACAAATTTTCTCACAAACATCATACCAGATCTTGTTGCAATCACAGCTTACCCAAACCTCATCAAATACCGACATGTTCAGCACACAGGCTTTGATCTTCCAATCCCCAGTATCAGTTGTCGAAACTAAAATAAGAAAAGAAAATCTTTTTTGGTTTAAAGCTGTACAAACAAAAATATATATACACACACTATTTTTTCGAGCGTGTTAAGGGATCATATCAGCTTCTGACAGAACACAAGCACCGTTAAGCTTATTTCATTTTAAACATTTAAACAATTCGCGTTAATTGTCGGTATATTGATCCATTTTAAATTCTCACAGAATTTTCAAACTGTTCGGGATACGTTAATAGTGTTTTAGAGACTTAAACGTCAACGTGTGTTCCCACCTCAGTATATACTCCCGTATCCGGATCCCAGTATTCAGTCTTACAGGTGAATATACCACAACTGATATCTGTTAGAGGTAAATGCGAAACCGTGAGAGCTCAGGTCAGAACTTCCGTTCAGCAGAGAGATGACGGCTCGACTTTTCAGTGGGTCCCCTTTAGAGGATCTTTTGCATTTCAACAGCAGCGACTATCAATTTTATTGTTTCATCAGCATGCTGAGGGTGAAGCTTATGTTTCAAAGCTTTTTGCATAAAGTATTATCCGGGGACTAGGTCAGTATTTCCATACAGCAGAAGTCCCGGGATAATACCCCAGATATCACCGAGTATAAAGACCTAGTATCTCAGAATATGGGACCTTTCAAACAGGATTTCAGGGGTTACCTATATATCCTGGAGGTGTTCCCCACGAAAACGCAAGTTAAATTTAGTTTATATCCCAAACTGATCTACTAATTTTGTAAGAACCTACCGGCACATCTTTAGCGAGATTGCTTAATTGCATTTTTCATTACATATCTTTAGCGTACTGTGCCTGTCTAGCTGATGTACTATCATTTCCCTATACAACACAGCTCTTTTTCATTTTTTAATGTTTTTGGATTTTTATGATTTTATCATGTTTTTGTATTTTTCTGCGAATATCTCCCCCTAAAACTAAAACATATTTTTGTGTTTTTGTTTTACAAAGAAAAGCAGAAACTACAACTGTACAAAAAAAATTGACAACATGATACAGTTCAAGTCAGATCGCCGCCCAGCTCGGCTTCACACTCTATAACCCTCCCAGATTGCAGATTTTTTAACCCATTAATCTTTAAAAGATAATAAAATCTCTTTTTATCAAAAGGTTTTGTGTAAAAATCAGCCTTCTGATCATCGGTGCTCACATGTTCAATCCGAATTAGTTTCTTTTCATAACAGTCTCTAATAAAATGGTGTCGGATTTCTATGTGTTTCGTTTTTGAGTGGTGAACCGGATTTTTCGTGACATTGATGGCCGCTTCATTGTCCACAAATATTGGAGAATCCAAGAATTGCAGGCCGAAATCGCGCATTTGCTGTTGAATCCAGAGAATCTGAGAACAACAGCTTGAGGCTGAGACATACTCTGCCTCGCAAGTAGAAAGCGCGACTGCGGTTTGCTTCTTGCACTGCCAGGTAACAAGCCGAGTTCCGAAGAACTGGCACCCAGCAGTGGTGGACTTGGCGTTCTGTTTACAACTACCAAAATCGGAATCAGCAAAACCAGACAATGTAAAATCACCCGAGCGAGGGTACCACAAGCCGATGCTTGGGCAACCCTTCAAATACCGTAGAATTCTCTTGACGATTGTCAAGTGTGATTGTTTCGGGTTCGACTGGTATCGTGCACACAAACATGTCGGGTACATGATGTCGGGCCTGGAAGCTGTAAGATACATCAACGAGCCGATGATTGATCTGTATAATGTTTCATCCAGCTTTACACCTTGCTCATCTGGACATATACCGTGATTCTGTGCCAGGGGGGTTGACGCAGGACTGCAATCTGTCATGTCAAACTTTTCCAGCACGTCCTTGACATATTTCGATTGATGAATGAAAATTCCGTCGGGTAGTTGTTCAACTTGTAACCCAAGGAAGAATTTCATCTCCCCCATCGAACTCATCTCAAATTTCTTCTTCATCACAACTTCAAATTCTTTGCACAGCTTGTCATTTGTTGAACCAAAAATGATGTCGTCGACATAGATCTGCACAATCAGCAAGTGGCCAGCTACTTCTTTTGTGAACAAGGTGCTATCTACTGTTCCTCTTGTGAACCCGTTGTCCAGCAAGTAGGTGGATAGTGTCTCATACCAGGCTCTCGGGGCCTGGTGAAGACCATATAGTGCTTTATCCAGCAGATACACCTTGTCTTTGTTTTGTGGATCTGCAAACCCCGGTGGTTGCCCCACATAAACTTCTTCACGAATCTTTCCATACAGAAATGCCGATTTGACGTCGAGTTGATAAACTTTGAAACCTTTCCATGAAGCAAAGGCTAGGAAGATGCGGATTGCTTCGAGTCTCGCAACTGGCGCATAAACCTCTTCATAGTCTATCCCTTCCTGTTGGCTGAAACCCTGAACCACTAACCGTGCTTTGTTTCTCACCACTACGCCACGATCATCACGTTTACACTTGAATACCCACTTTGTTTTTATCAGCTTTTGGTTCTTCGGCAGATCTACTAATCTCCAGACGCCCAATTTTTCAAATTGTAGCAGTTCTTCCTGCATAGCATTCACCCAGCTGTCTTCGGTCAATGCTTCTTTGTAAGTCCTGGGCTCGATCTGCGAAATAAAACATTTATAAGAAACTTCTTTTTGCATATCAGCTATATCAGAGTAAAAACAAGTAAATGCACGATCAATCTGGTGTCTCGTCTTAACACCGCTTTGTAAGTCGCCAATAATCTGTTCTGATGGATGGTAAGACAGTGTCCTCGGCATCACAGTATCTGGCACCACAACTTCCGATTCCAGATTTGAAATATCAGGATCAACGATTTGATCAACAGTCTCCTCTGCAGTCTCATTTGGTTCCTCGTCATAGGTAGGAGCGGGTTCCTCCTCTGAGTCGTCAGAAACCTCAAATGACGGAGCTGGTTCCTCTGGTTCCTCTGGCGGGATGTGAACGGTTCCACTCGGTCCTGCTTCATCATCGTGAGTACCCACAGTGGGCGTAAGAACTTCTAGCGGGCTAGACTCTGGCTCTTGTGACTGACTCTGTTGATACAGGTACATGAGAGCAATTTCCTCCTCACTCGGCTCGGACGGTAGATGAAACGATTCCCAGAGTTTATCATAGTCAAAAAGGAATCTTTGTCCAGGAAGTTGTTGTGACGGTGTATGCTTTTGACAATCCACATGAAGAACCTGAATTACCTTCCCCAGACATGGTACAAATACCCTCTTTAACGGGCTGGCGTATCCTACGAAAAATCCTTCGTTCGCTTTCGCTCCGAATTTTCCATCAACATCGATGAACGTACACGGAGAGCCAAAAGGTTCCAAGAACTCAAGATTTGGCTTGTAGCGATGCAACAACTCGAAACATGTCTTTTTGTACTTCTTCACTGTCAAAACTCTATTCAACGTATAGCAAGCTGCGGATACTGCTTCACTCCAGAAAAAGATTGGAAGCTTTGAGTCAGCCAACATCGTACGTGCAGTCTCGATCAGGGTTCTATTCTTTCTTTCAGCCACGCCGTTCTGTTGTGGAGTATATGGCGCACTAAACTCGTGAAGAATCCCTTTTTCATTGCAGAACTCGTACATTTTGTTGTTTTTGAACTCAGTTCCGTTATCACTTCTAATTCTTCTGATCGGCAACTTGTACACTTTCTCCATCTTCTTGAACAAAACCATTAACGCCTCGAACGTCTCATCCTTCTTCTCCAAGCAAATTACCCATGAAAACCTTGTGTAATCATCCGTGACCACCAGACAGTAAGAATCTCCACTGATGCTTTTTACGTTGACCGGCCCAAAGAGATCCATATGCAATCTCTCGAGAGGTAACCGGATGGAGTTGAGCATCTTTATTGGATGAGATTTTCGTACCTGTTTTCCTTTCTTACAAGCAACACAATCATCAGGTAAATGAAAGTTTTTAACATTAACTCCTTCAACCAAATCGTTATGCACAAGAAAGTTCATTTTACGAATATGTATATGACCCATCTTTCTGTGCCACATAACTGACTCTTTTTCTGTAGCTTTAGCTTTTGTCACAAAACACTGTTTTTGAGGAGTTGTTGGTGTTGCAGCGCTCATGTCTAAGATATAAAGATCATTGACCCTAGGTGCGCGCAACAAAACCAACTCGTCAGGGACTTTAAACCCCGGTTTTAAGACCAAACATTCAGTTTTAGTAAAGTGAACACTAAAATCTTTATCACAGATTTGCGATATACTCAACAAGTTGTTGGTCAGCTCAACTATATAATTGACTTTATCAAACGAAATAACGCCATTGGTGAGCATTCCTTGACCAACTATTCTACCACCTTGATTGCCTGCAAAGCCCACATAGCTTCCATTGATTGCTTTCACATCATATAGCAAAGCCAATGATCCTGTCATATGCCGCGAAGCTCCACTATCCATAATCCATCGAGAAAGCACGGACTTGGGCAACTCCTGCAATCAATTCACAAACACATCAGATAAACAAAGAAGCCCATGATCTTTTAACCTCAGACACAGTACCAAAAATCACATCACACTGTTTTGTTGTTATCGGAAAACTAAATGTGACTTTTGATTCAAACTCCTTTTTATCTTGTTTCGTGTTATTTTGGAGCTTCGGAAATTCTGACATGCGTTTACCGAGTTCAAATTCACGTTTACTCACATCATCTTTCACACCTTTTGTCTCAAATTCCAATTCTTTTTCCATCTTTTTAATCTCATTTGATGATTTAGTTTTTGCGATCCATGTTTGTTTATCACCAGTTTTCTCTCTAAAGTAAAATGTCGAAGTCTTAGGAGACTTAGAGGATTCGCCAATTTCGAAAGTCAATTTTGGCATGTCCTCTGACTTCAATCTTTCACCACGTTTGAGAATTCTGATTGGTGACACAAAAACTTGCTTGTCTTTTGCAACGACCGGTGATTTTGGTCGAGGTTTTTGAAAATTTTGTTTTGTGAACTTGTTGTTTTCAAACTTAGGTTTTTCAACTTTTGGTTTCTCAACAATCTTTTTAACAACAGGTTTTATCACATCAGGTTTCTCAAACACCTTTTTACACTGTTTTGCCATGTGGCCGACTTCATTGCAGCGATAGCAAACACGTTTGTCATATTCGACAAATGTGCTACTCACAGTTTCTGCTTTCAGCTTTTGCGCTGCATTGAAGTCTTCCACGGCCTTTTGACTAAAAATATAATCCTTTTCGATCTCAGTACTCGGACCACAAACAAAAACATCATCAATTCTCTCTTTCGGCTTTACCACCTGTTTATTCATCCTTTTCTCGAATCCAATACCTTTGTTCTTTAATTTGTTATTTCTGTTTTTGCCTTTACCCACCCCCTCTATTTTTTCTGGACTAGCAGAGCATGATGATTCAACTGACTTGTTCAGTTTTGCCAAGAAATCACTTTTCTTTAACTAATTTACGCTCAACTCGACCATCCTAAACACTTTCTGAATAGACTCAAACTTAACACTCTGAATTGGAAACTCTGTGTTGGAATAAAGCTTGTCCGATCCAATCATAGTATAGGCAACCATAATCGAATCATCATCCGTACTTTTATCCGATTTCGTCAAATAACGGTCTAAAAAGTTTCCGTCTTCCTCAGACTCACTCCCGGACTCCACTGATTTTGCCTGTTCAGATTTTTCACTAACATCGTCCAAAACTTGATCAATAACATTTTTGACAACCTGAGATGAGTTATCAATGTCAGACGCACTAAAAGTGATATCTATGTTATCAGGTAAATCATTCTCAATCGTTTTCAGTTTTATATTTAAAGCAGCTTCCACCCCATCTGGATATTTCTGTGTGTAATGATTCCACATTGGGGGTGGAACGCTGTTAAAGGCGGGTTTAGCATGTGGCTGTTGTGGTACAATTTGCTCTAAGACATAAGATGATGCCACATAACTCATCAGTTTCTTATCAATTCTATCGTTTTCTATTTTCGTCAACTCAAGCTGTTTTCGCAAAGATGCGATTGTATCCAAATGAATGTTTACTTCTTTCTGTTTATCGAATAACGTTGATTGAGCCAACTTTGTTGCTTTGTCATTTTCAAAACTTTCTTTTTTATGATTTTAATCGACCTAGATAAAGTGTCGTAGGCTTCTTTTAATTGTTCTAAATCAAATTTCATCATATCAGCATGTTGTTTCAAATCTTGATACATAGTGTCTTTTACAAGACACTCTGTGCACGTTTGTGAACAACGTTGACACGGTGTATCAAGAATCGGAACTTTTTCACCTAAAGCCTCATTATCACAAGCCATGTTACCGACTGGAATTGACTCTGACTCAGACACTATGACCTTGCTGATTTCAACAGCTTCAGTTTCCTCTAAACCAGACTCTTTGTCAACTGACTCTGGAACAACTGAGTCTACCTCTTTCAGTTTGCTTATAAGCGCTTTATCGGCTATCTCCTTCAGATCTTCCTTCGTCATCTCTTTTGACACGTCGATTATCTCCACAACTTCATCTTTCTTTGCTTCGAATCTTGGACACGTACCAGTTCTTGGATCTTCGAAGAAATCTGCAAAACTATCAAACACATTAGGAGATAAAACAGATTTCATAGTGTAAACAAATTCCTCTCTTCGAGATCCGAAACTAAGAACATCAGATATAACTTCTTCAGTTTTAGCAGAATCTTTTACTGAATTCTCTGTAACAGCTTCCGGAATTTCTTGATCAATGCTTTCAACAGCTACTTTACTCCCAATCTCAGGAACAGACTCAACATTCTCAGTAACTGTTTCTTCAACCACCTCAGAATCAGAATAAGTAACATCAGCAGCTTTTCCATCACCATCTTCAGAAATTACGACTTCCTGCTCAGCATCTGACTCGGTAATCTCTGTCACTTTAGCCATCATCGCTTGATCATCTTTTCCAAGAATGAACTTATCCCAACTAAATCCAGATGCAACTTCTTCATCATCCTGATTTACTATCAACGCTTTCTCAGGTTTGTTTTCGATCTGAGATCTTTGAACTGCAGGCTGTTGGTTTGGACGATGATATATAGCTTGCTTGTAGTAATCGTTGGTGAATGGATTCTGATGATTCTTGACTTCACGATTAGGACATTCCCTCTTAAAATGACCTTTTTCTTTACATTTGAAACAGGTGACTTTGCTTTTGTCAAACCCCAGCTTCTGATCCGGTCCTGACAAACTATTCCTTCCCGTGATCTCCATAAAACGCTGAGCTCTCCGTACCAAACTTGCCATTCCCCACTTGATATCGATCAATTCCAGCTCCTCCGGGTCTATTTGATCGTAATCCTCTTTGGTCATGTCAGGATTTCCGATCTTGCCCGCAACCAACCCTTCATATGCCTCCAAAACCGATCCCAGTAAAGCAATATGTTGTTTCGCTGCAGTTTCGGTAATCTCATTACCATTTTTGATGTTGATTGCTATATTACAATGCACCCCAGTCACAACTGTTTGTTGATTCGATCCACTTGAACTTTGAGGAGAATAATCTGAAGATTTTGCGTTCGGCTCATAACTTGCAAATTTTGTAGTTTGATTTGTCTGATATGCGTTCGGAGTAACCGGAGAACTACTATCTGAACTAAAACCCGTATGAATTTTTGGACTTTGAGCGTTTGTCATTGCAGGACTGCTCTTGAAGTACAATGAGACATCTTGAGTTATGTTTGTCGAATTCATTTTCTTAATCTTCACTAACTCTAGTTCATGCGCCTCTATCTTTTCAATAAAATCACTCAAGCTGTAATTGATAAAATCAGTACTATTCTTCAGCATCATTAAGTATGTACCCCACTCATCGTACGGAAGAGCATCGCAAAGCTTATCAATCCATTCTTCGTTTGTTTTTACAATCTTCAAACGTCTCATCTCCAACACTAAATGACAATATCGTTCAATCAGCTGTTTCGTTGATTCACCTTTTATCCCAGTAAATATATCAAACTCCTTTTTTAGCAACGCTGTTTTGCTCTTCATCATCGACCCACTACCATTGAACTTTTTCTCTAGTGAAAACCATATCGATGCAGAGGTATCTTTATGCTGTAAAAGCACTAGGATATCTTCTTTTATAGCTTGCTGCAGGATGCTAATCATTTTCTTCTCAGCCTTAAATTCTACCTGCTGTATATCTGTTAAGCTTGCAATTGATTTCTTACCCCCCACCCCGTCTTCTGGAGCTACATATTCTCTTTCAATCTTGATCCAACTCTCCAAATGATTGGCTTGCACCCAGTTCTTAAATCTAACTGACCATCCTGAGTATTCGTCTAAACTCATTAATTTTGGAGGTTTCTGCATCGTGCCCAACTCATTTTCAAGATTCACATTCTGCAAAATGTTGGTTTGGCCTTGAGTAGCACTTACACCTGAGAACATGTTGTAGAAGTCTTGACTATCCATTTTCTGATTTTTCGGAAAAATTTTCAAACACAGACACAATAAGCGATCCAGAAACTTTCCACTAAAAGCGATTCAGAGATTGCACTAAGAGCGATCCAGACTTTGCACTAAAAGCGATTCAGAGATTGCACTAAGAGCGATCCAGACTTTGCACTAAAAGCGATTCAGAATAACCCAATAAGCGATCCAAGATTGCTTGAAAAGCGATCCAAGATTGATCAATAAGCGATCCAGAAAAGCGATCCAAGAACTTTGTATGAATAAGCGATCCAGAAAAACGGTTCCGAAGAGCGATCCAAGAAAACCTGTATGAATAAGCGGTCCAGAAAAGCGGTTCAGAAAAGCGATTCAGAAAAGCGATCCAACACCCAAAACAGCCATTTGGAGCGATCCACAGTGTATGAATAAGCGGTCCAGAAAAGCGATACAAGGAAACTTGTATGAATGAGCGGTTCAGAAAAGCGGTTCAAGGCTGACGTCAGAGCGGTCCAAACTTTACGAGTGTTTTTGACCAACTTTTAATCCGAATTTTTGTCCGAAACTTTCAAGGGTTTACAATTACTGTGTTTTGTACCTACTGTCCAAAATTCAGGTCATTTTCACCGTCCAATCAGTCCAGTTCTGCAAATGTCTCAGAAAACTACCTCGTATCTAGCAACTAGCTTACAACTGGCTCTGATACCAATTGTAGGATCGAGTATGATCTCACTGAGGAGTCAATCTAAGCTAGAGCCTGCTAAAAATGTGGCGGAAACACATTCAAGCATGATACTAAGATGTAAGGTACATAAAATGAGTAGAAAACAGACAGATCTTCACTTTAAACACTTTTACTTCATTCAGCAACGATTGACAGAGAGTCAGCACTTCGACATACAATTCAAGACAACCGTTCCAAATGACTAGACAAACAGGGTATTTATAGGTGAACTGGAACCGCTTATGTGACATGACCACATAAGCGATCCAGCCTGGGTCGCTTATGTGGACAGATGTCACATAAGCGGTCCAAACCTATAAACATCACATAATTACATAAAAACCCCTGTTCTATTACAAAAACAACCTATCGAGACCATATACGTTAATCTAACTTTACAAAGACGCAGGCTTTAGACATTATGCACCAACAAAATGGATAAAAGAGGAAAGGACAAGAGGGTTGTTGGAAACTTCTTTTAGAACATACCTAGGATAGTTTGATAGAAGATTCCTTCAAATCTCTGTTCCTAGATGGTCCAAATGTGCAGAATTCTTGGCTTCATTTATAGAAAATGACAGCGTGCTGGACACAGCCCCGTGTCGGCTGGACACGGCCCCGTGTGCAGATAGAATCCTGACACAGTTTGTCCGTATTCTGACGTAAAAGTCAGAAGGGAATCTTTTGGTGGACACGGGGCGTGTTGGCTGGACACGGCCCCGTGTCGAGGGGTTGATTATGAAGTTCGTCTATTTCTAAGGAATCTATTCGGATCGGGTGGTTCCTTACTGGATGGAACAACCCCAAAGTGCCTAAGATACCTTAATTGTCCTAGACTAAGACGAGAACGCAAGAGATTGTCGGTGAGGGTGATTCCTATGCTATGTGTAGGTGGACAAGTCCAACCCTTTTCCGGGCTCTCGTTAAAGAAGGTATATGCCGAATCGCTCAGGTCTATGTATGCACCGAACGAAGTCGATGGAGAGTCCTTCACGACACAATCGGCACAGGGACGACTATCGTCCAAGTCTTCACTAGAATTGAAGGTATTTTTTGGAGCAACGAGGTTGTTGGAATGCGATCCCAACACTTCTTCATGGTCATTGTCTTGGGATGGATTAATGAAATCCTTCCTTAGCTCTTTTAACCAATTTAGAACTAGATTTTCTAGTTGAAATAACTCGTCAAGGAGCATTTCTCCTAGAATATCTGGTTGGGCGCATTCGAGGGAGAGATAGTGATTTTTTTTACTTTCGCCCCTCTTAAGGTTATAGGGAGACGGTGGGTCTATATAGTGGGGCTTATAATTTAGAAAGTAACATTCTAATTCTTTATGTTTGCCTCCACATAATTGACACCACGTACCATAAGAGTGCCGAAAGTAAAAAAAATCATTATCACTCATTTTTGTGTCAGAAATTACCAACCGTCGGGATCTTACGGTTTTGTTGTCAGTAACTGAATCTTGGGCACGGGGGCGTGTTGAGTGGGCACGACCCCATGTTCAGCATACTGTCTGACTTAAAACAAGATTGACAGTTCCAATGATTGGGCACGGGGCGTGTTCAGCGGGCACGGCCCGTGCTGAGCTCTGCAGAAGCTGAAAATTTAAGAAAATCCTAAAAAAAATAAAAAGAAAACAAAAAAAATGATTAGGCCGTTGATTCCTAACTTACTTAAAATCCATGTGTCCCCGGCAGCGGCGCCAAAAACTTGATGCGTGTTTGGTGTAATATGTTTTAGGTATATATTTTAAGCCCTTTTTACACTTTAGTCAAGTTTTAAATTTATAAAACACGATATTTACTAACACTAAACACACATATGGGCAAGTGCACCCATCGTGGACGTAGTATAGTATTGGTAAGATACCGAGGTCGTCCAAGGACACAAGAGCTTTTAGTACCGGTTTATCCTCAACGTCTAATCAAATCAAAATGTTAGAAAAAGATTTTTAAACTAAGAAAATAAAACTAACTAAATGCTGAAAAATAAAATAAAAATAAAAACAGATAGACAACATGAATCACTTGGATCCGACTCGTGTGTTAGTATAACCTTTGATTATTTTCGCACTTTTGCACTTGTTTAAGAGATTATCTTAGTTGTTGTAGTAGGCCCCTCTTTTGAAGGTGATGTTACCCTCAACCCAGTAGTTTGAGTCAGCAAGGATACAATCCTAAAGGGTCGGATTATTGAAAGATAATTAATTAAGTTATTAATGCAAATTATGGTAGGCCCCTCTTTTGGAGGTGACGTTACCCTCGACTAAGTAGTCTGAGTCAGCAGGGATACAGTCCTAAATAGCCGGGTTATAGTATTAATAGTAGTTAACTTATGAGGGGATCAAAGAGTTTGGACCCCCGCCATCCAATACTTTTGGGTATTGAAGGAGGTCCTACTAAATTTGACCCAGGTCCCTTGCAGGACCTCTAAACGCTGAACAAGGGCAATACTCTTACCAAACCGTTCCCTTAACCCCCGACCAGGTAGCCAACATACCTCCATATAGACCGTGGAGATATGAATGGTGAAAATCTTTTATTTTTTATAGACAGTAAAATAATGCCAAGACACCACGGACAAACGAAAAGGAAGAATCACCTTCAACATAAGAAACTAGTTATTAAAGTCATTAATACAAAACCAATTAAGAAGTGCAAAAGATTAAAAATAAAAAGTATTATACTAAACACTTGTCTTCACCAAGTGATGTAAGAGACTTAGGCAAACATGGCCTTGATTGTCAAGAACTCTTACGATCAATCTTGGATCCCGAGACGACTCACACACTCTATGATGGACAATGGATGATGGTGGTGGATGATGGTGTTGTGATGGTGGTGGTGGTGGGTGGTGGATGAAGTGTGAGAGAGGTGGTGTGCCAAGGGATGAGTTGCAATGGATCCAAGCACTCCTATTTATAGGTTGAACAGAAGCCTGGGCACGGCCCCGTGCCCGTCTGACACTATCTCTCTTCATTAATTGTAATTCGCAATTACAATTAATGCGTCTGCAGTACTTTGGGCACGCCCCTGTGTTCACTCGGCACGGCCCCATGGTGAGCAATAGAAGCTTCTACAGGTTTGTCTTTTCTGCTGCTTCTTGGGCACGGCCCCGTGCTCGCTGAGCACGGGGCGTGTTTAGTCTTCTGCCTTCTCTGTTTTGCTTGGGAGGATGCTGTCTAGGGGTTGGGCAGTCCACTTTTGTTCCCTTTCTTGTATTTATGTTAGATTTAGTTGTCTTTTTGCTTCTTTTGTTAATTTGAGCTCATTTAATCCTGAAAATACAAAAGGAAGACAAAAATACACTTTTTCCAACATTAGTACTTAAGGGTTAGTTTTATGACTCATTTGATGTAATTTATATGTTGCATTTTACACACATCAGTATCCTCCCCTACAATATTACGCGCCCTGTACGCCTCCCCTAAAAATGTATCCAAGCTCAGCGCCTTTTGTGCACCGACCCTTATCACCCGTAACCTATGGAGCCGCTAATAGGTGGTTGTAACGATTCGTATTTTCGTACTTTCTATTTTTAGAAACCTTGTAATCGTATTCAATTTTAATCCTTATAATCTCAAGACTTTGATCATAATGGAAATTGCATTTTATTCATACTTGTTTATTCAAACATGCATGATACTTAACCAATCACGAATATGCGTTCTATTTATGCAAAACCGAACCATACTTTATGTTTATAATTATTCGGAATATTATCCATACTCATTCATACCTTACACATGCTTATACATTCCTTAAAATGCCCTAACAATGCATAACATACTAAATATATTGCATAAAATAACAAGTGAAACAAGTTAGGTGGTCAAAAACGAAACTTTTGAGTTTTGACCTGCCTTACGGTCTGCAAAGGGGTGGTCTAGCAACCTCTTTGAGACTTTTACCGCTCACGAATTTTGTAATAATCACACCGTCCAACCACCCAAACACCCAACTGCCTTCTTAACACCCAAACCCAAATACCCACTTATAAATACCCCTCCTCCACCCCTCCTAAACACTTTCAACACTCTCTAATCACTCTCAAATCCTCCAAAATATCCACTATAATTCTTTTATGTATTCTTGTCACATCTTTTAAACTTTGACGTTATGAAAACATTCGAATGTATCGTGACGACCTGCTCATTTTTGTCTACGTTTTGATGTTTGTCTTGGTCAATATTGACGTGCGGATTAAAATGTACAAGTAGATGATGCCTTAGTATGCAAGTGATCATTGCAAAGAAGTAGAATTAGTAAATCAATCAACTTATGTAAAAATGCATCCCGGGGGGGGGGGGGGATTTTAGGATACCCAAAAATAAGAACTTTTCCCCCTTAATGCATGGTACAACCTTAAAATAAGGGTAAATTAGTCTTTTAAACACTAACTAGTTGTACACCTGTGTGAATACACAAGTTTGTTTAATAACGATCGATCAAATACTAAAAAACATATTATAATATATTATTTAAATTCTTTGTGTTTAGTTACATATATTTATAAAACAATGTTAAAGACAGTATGTGTTAGTGTACATGTTTGATATAGAAATAAACTAAGTAGTTTATAGTGTGCGAAGTTTTTTCCTACATCTATATGTAAAATATGATGTGAGTAAATAATTGCAAGAACATCACATTCGCATTATAGTTATGAATTGACAACAACGTCAGCTATAAGTCATAAATGAAGCTACAAAACATTCAGAAACAAAATTCCTCTGTCTCTGTTTCAAGCCAAATATTGACCTTGAAACCATATCTGCAAGTGGCGCTGAATTTCTTGATTTCAATACCAAACCTACCTGAAATTGACAATTACTATCCAGTAAGTTTCAAAACCACATTGAAAAATCATATATAACAACCTAAGTTTCGAGATGTATTAAGGAAAACCGTTACCTGAGATGTAAACGGAAAGAATGTGATGGCTCAATGTTGGTTGCTGTGATTAGATGCAATGAGACCTAACAAAAAGAATGTGATGGCTTAAGTATAATTATAAGCTTATTAACAAATGAGACCATATTAATTTAAAATTTAACCTTATGATAACCAAGAGGCAATCTTGGTATAGTCTGAAACATAAAGCATCCTTGAACATGGGTCATCGACCAAATCAAATACTAAAAAACAGATTATATCCCCGCATGAAATACAAAATCGATAAATTTAGGGAAAATGGGTTTGAAAGATGATAACCCAACAGTAGAGGATCTAATTCTACAGCTCCGATAAATGCAGGGGTGTTCTCAAATAATGGTTCATAGATGTTTGAAAACCGACAAAGAACGACAAATGTCCACAGTGCTGCTTCGTTGGACATTTGTCGATCTTCAAACATCTAGGAAGCAATATTTGAAAACACACCTGAAGTTATCGAAGCTGTAGAATTAGATCCTCCACTATTGCGTTATCACCTTTCAATCACATTTTCCCTAAATTTATCAATTCTGTTTTTCATACCTTCCAAAGCCACCTATCCGCCTGCAAAGAGATCGAAAAAGCTTGAAGTATAACCTGTACTTAATTATATGGCACCGGATTCTCACTGATTCAAGAATCTCAACATCAGCTAACAACAAAGAACCAATTTACAACTATCTTAATAACAATCCATAATTCAGATTATTAACTTCTGAATGCACTAACCGGTTTTTCCTGAAAAATTGTTGTCCAGTCTGTTTAATGTCAGAAATAATCAATTGTACTGTTATTCTGCTTCTTCGCTGTATTAACCAGTGTTGTAAAAGTCGGATTACTCGGCCAAGTACTCGGCGTGTACTCGGTCCTCGGACACCCTCCGAGGCGACTTCCTCCTAGGCGGTCTCAATTAGTCGGCCTCGGGATTACTCGGGAGTACTCGGTGCCTAGTCGGCCTAGTCGGCGCCTAGTCGGACGTAGTCGGCCTAGTCGGTCTAGGCGGTCAACGTGGTTTGTTGACTTTTAATCGGTCAAACTCGGTCAAATCGGCCTACTTGGCCTTGTACTCGGACTACTCGGCCTTGTACTCAGACTAGTCGGACTTGTATTCAGAATATTTGAACTTTAAACATGTTTCATTTTAAATTATACTCAGTTGACATGACTTATGCTTATTTTAACACATAAATAATATATAACAATTAATTTTCTTTATATTTACCATGTCCGCGTACTCCCCGAGTACTCTCCGAGTACTCCGGTTACTCCCAACTCCCCAGTCGGCCGACTAGGGACCGCCTAGCGACTTTTACAACACTGGTATTAACACATTAAAATCTTAAAACATAAAAGCAAACAAAATGTTCCAAAAAAAAACAAAACACAAATAGTTAGTTATATGCTACCAACCTTGAAGTGTTGCACCGCAGCCTCCGCATGTGTACACCGGTTTGTTGCTTATCAAACTAACCGTCATCGTAATCAGCAAATTGCTATTATCATCTAAGCTCCATTAATAGATTAAATATAGATAGGTATCTCAAACCAACCAAACTACATTTTCTTGTATAGATGTAACAACAATTATACATGATCCCTTTTCAAGAAAGAGAGAGTTGATATGATTACTTCTGATGTGCATTAAATGCCAAACAACTCCCCATGCATTTTCAAATTTTGACTGCTCAAAAAAAGAAAACCTTTTCAATTTAATAACAAATAAAAGACAGATTATATATACATAATATTATTCAAAATCCGGAATTATGACATCAGCAGAGTCAATGTGGCATAGCTAATATAATGACACGTAGGCAAAATTACCAGTCGCTTCTAAGCTCCTTCAATGTGAAATAGCTAATATATATCACCACTCTGGGAGCACTACTAACCATAGAATTATTGGAAAACACCATAGTTTTAGTCTCAGGTGAGAACCATCTCATCAACATCATTGACTGAATATCACTTGCAATCTAAAAAACATTGTCTTATGTGTTCGAAGTTGCAAAACATTTATATTGTCAGAATGACAGGCTCAGATTGGGCATAAAGATGACAACACCATGGCTGCAAGAGAGGTTGCATGAACAACTGTCATCCTACGACCTTGCCATACCATAATGCTATCTTCATTCAATTTTTACTCAGATCTACAAAATCATTTTTATTCATCATCACAGTCAACACTAAATGATTTGCTAAAATAATACAAATGATTTGAAAATGTCAGACTCGCGTATATTCGGGCAGACGTTTCCTTCATCATAGTTTTAGACTCAGGTGAGAAGCATCTCATCAACATCATTGACTGAATATCCCTTAGGTGACATCGATCTAATTATCATCAACCAAACATCAATTACACCCAATGCTACCTAGAACAGCCGCGAACGGCAGCCGGCAACTATTAGGGCATGTTGCAACAACACGCCAGATCTCGCCATCATAGCCTCAAATGACAAAAGCATCTAAGGTGATCAAAACTGAACTGATCAATTTTCAAAATCAAAAAAATCCTAATTGAATCTTAATGTAACAACACATACAGGTTCAATCAACATAGTTCAGAATTCAGATGATACAGGTTCAGGTAATAATATGTTTTTTTAGGAGGCAAAATTTGAAATGCATAGGAAGTTGTTTTGGCCATTTAATGCACTCAGAAGTAATCATATCTCCTTCCAACTCTCTCTTTCTTCTCTATTCATGGTGAAGTTGCAAAACATTTATATTGTCAGACTGTCAGGCTCAGATTGTGCATAAAGATGACAACACCATGGCTGCAAGAGAGGTTGCATGAACAACTGCCATCCTACAACCTTGCCATACCATAATGCTATCTTCATTCAATTTTTACACAGTTTGCAAAATCATCATAGCCTCATGTTGAAAGCACAAGAAAAATGCACTTTGAATTCATTTTTATTCATCATCACAGTCAACACTAAATGATTTGCTAAAGTAATACAAATGATTTGAAAATGTCAGACCTCGCTTTTATTCGGGCAGACGTTTGCTTCATCATAGTTTTAGTCTCAGGTGAGAAGCATCTCATCAACATCATTGACTGAATATCCCTTAGGTGACATCGATCTAATTATCATCAACCAAACATCGATTACACCCAACGCTACCTAGAACAGCCGCGAACGGCAGCCGGCAACGATTAGGCAGGGCCGGCTCTAAGAATTCAAGTGCCCTGTTCAAGCCCAAAAAAAGTGCCCCAATCTGCTGCTTGCAATAGGCCCAATCTATTTCAACCACCTTAAAATTGATGTAATGGAGTAAAAAAGGAGACCCTTGGAGTTGAACCCAGGATCTAAGTATAGATATTAAGCGCAGAAACCAGCTGAGCCAAATCAATATTTTGAAATATAAGGGTTTTATAGTCTTTTATATACATATATGTAGTATTTATTCAAAGAAAACGTGCCTATCGAAATCACGGACCCTGGCCGGTGGTCCTCTTCGCACACCCCCAGGGCCGCCCCTGTGATTAGGGCATGTTGCAACAACACGCCAGATCTCGCCATCATAGCCTCAGATACAAAAGCAGCTAAGGTGATCAAAACTGAACCGATCAATTTTCAAAATCAAAAAAATCATAATTGAATCTTAATGTAACAACACATACAGGTTTAGTCAACACAGTTGAGATGATACAGGTTCAGGTAATAAAAAGAAACCCTCTGTTGTAGAAGCAACCAGTGAGAGTATTTTGATGGAATTTTTAGGAGGGGTCGGTGATATTGTCGAGGGTTGTCAGGAAATGCTATCACTTAGCATTTCCTGACAACCCTCGACAACGTCACTGACCCCTCCAAGTTGAAAGCCAACACACTCTCACTGGTTGCTTCTTCAACAGAGGACATCCTCTAATCTCCCTTAATAGCTAAGAACGTGACACGTAGGCAAATCGAGGTCATCCTCTAATCTCCCTTAATAGAATCCTGAATTCAAACCGTTACATAATAAAATTTGATAAATTTAATTTGATCAATTTAATTGATTTGAGATAAAGCAAAACCAAAACTGATGCATTATTTACTAAATGATTTAAACTTCCAACTGATGTTAAAAGCGACCATTTTTATGCAGTGAAAACGGGCTGGGGTTGAAATGCGCATTTTTTTGTATAGTAAAAGTCAACCATATTGGACAGGAATAACTTAATCGAACATCGTAAAGACTTTTTGAAAGGGTCAATCGAAACAACCCCTTGTTGAAAGGGTCAATCAAAACAACCCCTTATTGAAATGCCCAATTCAAATGTTAATATAAATGGAAAGTGAGAGAAGACTTACATTAGCTGGATCTGGTGCAAAAATGATGCAATTGGCCATTCCAACATCTCAGGATCAAGAGCGCATAGCCACAGTCCAATTTGCAACAACAACATTTGATACACTCCAGTTACTTGTGATATTTTCATCATCGCCAAATTTACCTTCATCATCACCATCCTATTAAACGAATATCTACGCAACCAACATAATTGATGCAAATATTAAGAAATCTAATTACAAAAAAAAAAAAACAAAAAAAAAACAAAACAGAATAGGCAAAATTGATAACTGGAATTTCAAAATAATGAGACAAACCAGTGGAACGATGTGCTCCATTCCAAGCAAAATAAATCCAAGCAGCTAGTAGCCACATAAGTATCTTATTTGCTTGTACTCACAAAAATAAAGTTATTTATATAAGCATACATGTGATACAATGGCATACAAAGAGAAAAGCAAGAGAAAAGCACTTTTAAATCATGATTTGTATAAAAATAAAATAAAAATAACACATTCTTATTTTGAAATCCAAGATCTGTCATTGTCGATGAACCCTTTGTACCAATTTTAATTGTTTATACTTTATATTGCTATACCGACTTTGATGTATATAGTCAAAAATAATTTAAAATAATCCGATCAATTATACCTTGCATGGGACACGAGCGTATCTTGCAGGCATGTTTCCCCTGATTGCTTCCTGATCAGCCTTCACATTAACACAAATAAACATATATCATAAGTAAATTCAAACCTCAAATTAGTTGATGTAAACCATTTTTCAATAATTAATATCTTAGTATGCTTGATTTGAACCAAAAAGCACAACTCTTATCTTCTTATTGCGTCATTTGTTTTACTTCAAGTGTATTTTTATAAGTTTTTATGTATAAATAATTTTTTGATATTTTTTATAAAGAGCGCATCGTGATGCGCTCGCATCGCGCTTCACGCATCACGCATCAGATTTTTAGACCAAACGCATCGTAGCACATCACGCAATTTAAAACCAAGGTTACAACAAAAAAATGATTATAATTAGCAAGTTTGACCCACTTATAAATGAGTCCATTATGATGTGTTTTATCTCAAAATGTCAACAGAAAATGATACTTACCATCACGCACAAGTGCCATTGCTGAAAATGTAGAGTTACTGTATAACTTTGGCATTTAATTAAGATATAGAAGTAGAAACATTGAAAAGATAAATTCAATCATAAACATTGAAACATGGCATATGTTGTTAATTGTTTGGTAACATAACCTTATTTCACTAAATGGCTAGGATTAATACGTTTTTTTTTACTGGCCAAAGGAGACTTCATTAAACCAAACCAAACAAAGAAAAAGCCTTTAACAAGCTGCTAAAAGGCCCTTGTACAGGTACAACAAAAATAAAAAGCACATAAACAAAAATTAATCAAAGTTAAAGCCGCTAAACCTGCACCAGTTCTCCAAGCTGATATCCGTCCGCTTGCGCCTTCGAGTCATCCACCAAAAAATGTCAGTTTTGATTTTTGCACCACCATACTAACCGAAGTGTTCTTCCCTTTAAAAAGTTTATTATTCATGTGAACCAAAATACACGACGAGGTCATGGGGTAGATGCGTAGAGAACTTGTTCCTTCTTTTGATTGGTGTCCACTTTGATTTTAGCAACAAACTCTCCCTTAAACAAAAGCACTAATTAACAAATCAAAAACTAAAACACCAATTTCTAGATATTAAACCTTACTAACCCTAGAAACACTAAAAGTTCACTAATTACATTAACATATCAACTGAATTTAGCAACAAACACTACCTTTAACAAAAGACTTAACCAAATCAAAAGTTGAGACACCAATTTTAACATATTAAGACATACAAGCCCTAGAAAACATGAAAAGCTCACCAATATCCAACCAACCAATGTGAGTAGGCTTCTGTTTATATGGTTGCCTTCCTTCAATCGGGCACCTGCAGCATACGTTTGAGATGCACGCTCACTGCCAGCAAGATCCACAAGACTCTGCAAGACAATGGATACCTCATAACTAAGTAATTGTGCAAGAGAAGATTTCTAAGTGTGTAGAGTTACCTAAGGCTATTGGAATTCCCTTCGCTCGTCGGAAAGATGCTACAGTCAAGCTCAGAGTTTACATAAAAACGAAAGCAACATGGCTGCAAGGGAGGTTGCAGATGAAGATCTACCATCCTTTAACCCTGCCAAGCCAAGGTGCCATATTCAACAATATTTAATCAGAACTTCGAACTCATCATTGCCTTATCGAAAACTCTAATATAGCAAAAGGGGGAACAAAAGAAACAAAGAAGGAAGGACACAAGGGTAATCAAAGCACAGTAATCGTGTCTGTATCATCTCAGCTGCATGCCATACCCTTTTCTATTCATCATCCGAAGGTGAAAATCAAAATCATATAAACAAACAACATGATATCAGCTTTTAAAACCCTAAGAAAAAAAGGAATAAGTTAATCGATATTCAAATCCAACATGATTACAAAACACAACATTGTTATATCATGTATATGAGCTTCCTATCAGTTTAAGCTAGCTTCGAGTTTCTCAAATCTTTCAAAATTCAAGTCAAACTCAGAACTATTTCAACTTTGTGAAACGTACATCTTCAATAAAGTCATGACTAACAAAAACCGCGTAAATCAATACAAATCTAACATCGAATCATATACACAAATTCATAAACCCTAACGAACCTGTAAACAACATATCATCAACTTTCACACAAAAAAAAACGAATCAAAAGAGTTGAGAATGAACCTGTAAACCTTAACGAACCTGTAATCTTTTTTTCTTTCTTTTTCAAACTTCGATCTGCAAATGAAAAGAGGAGATTCAGATCTGAACTTATGATAATCGGTAGGTTAGAGCAGATCCATATCTGAAAGATTCAGTGAGAGGGATTCAAATTGATGTGCACAAAATGCAACATATAAATTACATCAATTGTGGCATAAAACTACCCTTTTTAGTACAAATGTTGGAAAAAGTGTGTTTTTGTCTTCCTTTTGTATTTTCGGGATTAAATGAGCTCAAATAGACAAAAGAAGCAAAAAGGCAGCTAAATCAAACATAAATACAAGAAAAGGAACAAACGTGGCATGCCCGGCCTCCCGACAGCATCTCCCCAAGCAAAACAAGAGAACATAAGACTGAACACGCCCCGTGCTCAGTAAGCACGGGGGCGTGCCCAAGTGTCAGCAGAAAAGACAAAGTTGTAGAAGCTTCTATCGCCCACCACGGGGCCATGCTCAGCGGACACGGGGCCGTGGTCAACTATAAGATTCGCAGAATCCAGGCAAATCTTGATAGTACAGATACGCTTCTGCACACGGGGTCGTGCTCAGCGGACACGGGGGCGTGGTCAACTAGTGCAGACAAACTGCATTTAATGAAGAAAGAGAGAAGGATGGACACGGGGCCGCGCCTGAGCTTCTGTTCAGCCTATAAATAGGAGTGCTTGGATCACTTGCAACTCATCCCTTGGCACACCACCTCTCTCACACTTCACCCACCACCCACCACCATCACAACACCATCATCCATCACCATCATCCATTGTTCATCATAGAGTGTGTGAGTCGTCTCGGGATCCAAGATTGATCGTAAGAGTTCTTGACAATCAAAGGCCATGTTTGCCTAAGTCTCTTACATCACTTGGTGAAGACAAGTGTTTAGTATAATACTTTTTATTTTTAATCTTTTCGCACTTTTTATTTGGTTATGTATTAATGACTTTAATAACTAGTTTCTTATGTTGAAGGTGATTCTTCCTTATCGTTTGTCCGTGGTGTCTTGGCATTATTTTACTGTCTATATAAAATAAAAAATTTTCACCATTCATATCTCCACGATCTATATGGAGATATGTTGGCTACCTGGTCGGGGGTTAAGGGAACGGTTTGGTAAGAGTCTTGCCATTGTTCAGTGTATAGATCCTGCAAAGGACCTGGGTCAAATTTAGTAGGACCTCCTTCAATACCCACCGGTATTGGATGGCGGGGGTCCAAACTCTTTGATCCCCTCATAAGTTAAACTACTATTAAAACTTTAACCCGGCTATTTAGGACTGTATCCCTGCTGACTCAGACTACTTAGCCGAGGGTAACGTCACCTTCAAAAGAGGGGCCTACCATATTATGCATTAATAACTTAATTAATTATCTTTCAATAATCCGACCCTTTTGGATTGTATCCTTGCTGACTCAAACTACTAGGTTGAGGGTAACATCACCTTCAAAAGAGGGGCCTACTACAATAACTAAGATAATCTCTTAAATAAGTGCAAAAGTGCGGAAATAATCAAAGGTTACACTACACACGAGTCGGATCCAACTGATTCATCTTGTCTATCTGTTTTTACTTTTATTTATATTTTCAGCATTTTAGTTAGTTTTATTATTCTAGTTTAAAAAACTTTTTTTCTAACTTTTTTATTAGACGTTGAGGATAAACCGGTACTAAAAGCTCTTGTGTCCTTGGACGACCTCGGTATCTTGCCAACACTATACCACGCTCACGATGGGTGCACTTGCCCATATGTGTGTTTAGTGTTAGTAAATATCGTGTTTTATAAATTTAAAACCTGGCTAAAAAGTGTTAAAAGGCTTAAAATATACATCTAAAATATATAACACCTCGCACACATCAAGTTTTTGGCGCCGTTGCCGGGGACACAAGGATTTTAAGAAAGTTAGGAATCAACGGCCTAATTATTTTTTATTTAATTTTCTATTTTTTAGGATTTTTCTTAATTTTTCAGCTTCTGCAGAACTCAGCACGGGCCGTGCCCGCTGAACACGCCCCGTGCCCAATCTTTGGAACTGGAAATCCTGTTTTACGTCAGACAGTAAGCTGAACACAGGGCCGTGCCCACTCAACACACCCCGTGCCTAAGATTCAGTTACTACTGAAAACAGAACCGTAAGATCCCGACGGTTGGTAACTTCTGACACAAACATGAGTGATGATGATAATTTTTACTTTCGGCACTCTTATGGAACGTGGTGTCAATTATGTGGAGGCTCCCATAAAGAATTAGAATGTTATTTTCTAAATTATAAGCCCCATTATATAGACCCATCGTTTCCCTGTATCCTTAAGAGGGGCGAAAGTAAAAATAATCCTTATCTCTCCCTCGAAAGCGCTCAACCGGACCTTCTAGGAGAAATGCTTCTTGATGAACTATTTCAATTAGAAGATCTAATTCTTAATTGGTTAAGAGAACTTAAGATGGATTTCCTTAATTCATCTCAAGACGATACCCAAGAAGAATTGTTGGGATCGCATTCGAATAAAAACAACTTCGTTGTTCCCGATATTACCTCCAACTCTAGCGAAGACTTGGGCGATAGTCGTCCCTGTGCCGATTGTGCCGTGAAGGACTCTTCATCGACTTCGTTCGGTGCATACATAGACCTGAGCGATTCGGCATACACCTTCTTTAACGAGAGCCCGGGAAAGGGTTGGACTTGTCCACCTACATTTAGCATAGGAATCACCCTCACCGATAACCTCTTGCGATCTCGTCTTAATCTAGAGCAATTAAGGTATCTTAGTCACTTTGGGGTTGTTCCATCCAGTAAGGAACCACCCGATTCGGATAAGTTCCTTAGAATTAAATAAAACTCCATAAGACAGCTTCCAGACACGGGGCCGTGCCCAGGTTACCCCGTGTCCACCAAAAAGATTCTCTTCTGATTTTTATCAGAATACGGACAAAATGTGTCAGGATTTTGTCTGCACACGGGGCCGTGTCCAGCCAACACGGGGCCGTGTGCAGCGTGCTGTCGTTTTCTATAAATGCAGCAAGATTCCTGCTCATTTGGACCACTTCAAAGACAAAGATTTTCTGGGATCTTCACTCATACCATCCTAGGTATGTTCTAAAGAAGGTTCTCAACAACCATCTTGTCTTTTCCACTTTTTTTCATTGCCTTCTTCTTCAATTTTCACTCAATACCTCCATTAAAGCATGGAAGCTTCATGATTCCAAGCTTTATTGTAATGGTTGTAAGGTTATTATTCAAGGAATCTTGTTTAAAATAAGTTATACAACTTTGTTTTGAATTATTCGTGCTTAAAAATAACTTACAAGTCAGAAAAATAATTTAAAACCCCAAGGTTCCTTGATCTAAAAACCTTCAGACAGCTGGACACGGGGCCGTGTTCATTGAACACGGGGCTGTGTCCGAGGTACTGTTTCATAAAAGTTGAACTCTTTTCGGTCTGTTTTCCAAGAATGGCGAGCAGAACAAGCGGAACGTCTTCGTCGCACTCAAGGAACAACCGGCAGGGGAGGAGGTCATCAACGGCGGAAGACTCTCTTGTAAACTATGTTTACGCCTTAAAATAGGATATTGATGAAATGACAGGGGTGGAAGAAGCATTGGTCGACCGTATCAATCACTTAACGGTGGGACTGGAAGGGTGATGTGTGTTAAATGCAACATATAAATTACATCAAATGAGGCATAAAACGAACCCTTTTTAAGTACAAATGTTGGAAAAAGTGTATTTTTGTCTTCCTTTTGTATTTCAGGATTAAATGAGCTCAAATTAACAAAAGAAGCAAAAAGACAGCTAAATCTAACATAAATACAAGAAAGGGAACAAAAGTGGACTGCCCGACCCCTCGACAGCATCCTCCCAAGCAAAACAGAGAAGGCAGAAGACTGAACACGCCCCGTGCTCAGCGAGCACGGGGCCGTGCCCAAGAAGCAACAGAAAAGACAAACCTGTAGAAGCTTCTATTGCTCACCACGGGGCCGTGCCCAGTGAACACGAGGGCGTGCCCAAAGTACTGCAGGCGCATTAATTGTAATTGCGAATTACAATTAATGAAGAGAGATAGAGTCAGACGGGCACGGGGCCGTGCCCAGCGGACACGGGGCCGTGCCCAGGCTTCTGTTCAGTCTATAAATAAGAGTGCTTGGATCCATTGCAACTCATCCCTTGGCACACCACCTCTCTCACACTTCATCCACCACCCACCACCATCACAACACCATCATCCACCACCATCATCCATTGTCCATCATAGAGTGTGTGAGTCGTCTCGGGATCCAAGATTGATCGTAAGAGTTCTTGACAATCAAGGCCATGTTTGCCTAAGTGTCTTACATCACTTGGTGAAGACAAGTGTTTAGTATAATACTTTTTATTTTTAATCTTTTGCAATTCTTAATTGGTTTTGTATTAATGACTTTAATAACTAGTTTCTTATGTTGAAGGTGATTCTTCCTTATCGTTTGTCCGTGGTGTCTTGGCATTATTTTACTGTCTATATAAAATAAAAGATTTTCACCATTCATATCTCCACGGTCTATATGGAGGTATGATGGCTACCTGGTCGGGGGTTAAGGGAACAGTTTGGTAAGAGTCTTGCCCTTGTTCAGCGTTTAGAGGTCCTGTAAGGGACCTGGGTCAAATTTAGTAGGACCTCCTTCAATACCCAAAGGTATTGGATGGCGGGGGTCCAAACTCTTTGATCCCCTCATAAGTTAACTACTATTAATACTATAACCCGGCTATTTAGGACTGTATCCCTGCTGACTCAGACTACTTAGTCGAGGGTAACGTCACCTCCAAAAGAGGGGCCTACCATAATTTGCATTAATAACTTAATTAATTATCTTTCAATAATCCGACCCTTTAGGATTGTATCCTTGCTGACTCAAACTACTGGGTTGAGGGTAACGTCGCCTTCAAAAGAGGGGCCTACTACAATAACTAAGATAATCTCTTAAACAAGTGCAAAAGTGTGAAAATAATCAAAGGTTATACTAACACACGAGTCGGATCCAAGTGATTCATCTTGTCTATCTGTTTTTATTTTTATTTTTATTTTTCAGCATTTAGTTAGTTTTATTTTCTTAGTTTAAAAATCTTTTTCTAACATTTTGATTTGATTAGACGTTGAGGATAAACCGGTACTAAAAGCTCTTGTGTCCTTGGACGACCTCGGTATCTTACCAACACTATACTACGTCCACGATGGGTGCACTTGCCCATATGTGTGTTTAGTGTTAGTAAATATCGTGTTTTATAAATTTAAAACTTGGCTAAAGTGTAAAAAGGGCTTAAAATATATACCTAAAACATATTACACCAAACACGCATCAAGTTTTTGGCGCCGTTGCCGGGGACACAAGGATTTTAAGAAAGTTAGGAATCAACGGCCTAATCATTTTTTTATTTCCTTTTTATTTTTTTAGGATTTTCTTAAATTTTCAGCTTCTACAGAGCTCAGCACGGGCCGTGCCTGGTCGGACACGGGCCGCGCCCAGCAGTGTTACTGGCAGTTTTTAGTTTTCCGAGTTACACAGGGCTGACCACGGGGCCGTGTCGGTGCAACACTGGGCCGTGTCCAACTCTCCAGTAACAGGGATCCGGAAAACAATCACTGTAACTCTGACCATGGGCCGTGTTCACTGAGCACGGGGCCGTGGTGTACCTTCTGACCAACATTCTTTTCTGTTTTTGTTGCAGGACTTGGAACCAGACGCCACCTCTACGTAGTGTATGAGCTCCAGTTCTAATAAAGACATAAAAGAACCTCTAGAAGAACCCGAACGCTTTCTCAGAAAAAGATTAAAAGCTAAAAACCAAGAGAAGGTTTCGGGGAACCCACTCCCAATGGCGGACCAACGTACCCTCATGGATTATCTACGACCCACCGTAGGTAATCTCGGCGCCGCTATCAATGCACCGAATGTTGAAGCCAATAACTTCGAACTTCGGCCGCATTTGATACAGATGCTTCAAAACTCTGCAACCTTCCATGGGCTTGCGGACGAGGATCCCCATCTACATATTACTAATTTCTTAGAAATATGTCATACCTTTCGGATCAATGGAGCATCAAATGACGCCATCCGCCTCCGAATGTTTCCTTTTTCACTAAAAGACCGAGCAAAAGCTTGGCTTAACGCCCTCCCAGCTGGATCGGTAAACACCTGGGATGAACTAGCCCAAAAATTTCTATATAAGTATTTCCCTCCCGCTAAAACGGCTAAATTAATGACTGAAATTAATACATATTCACAAGAGGAGGGGGAATCCTTATATGAAACTAGGGAAAGGTTCAAGGAGCTATTGCGAAAGTGTCCACATCACGGCCTTGCGATATGGCAACAAGTATCCACTTTCTATAATGGGTTGTTGCCACACACAAGGCAAACACTTGACTCTAGCTCCGGGGGACTTTTAGGTAATCGCCGCCCACATGAAATATATAATCAAATTGAGGAAATTGCTCAAACCAATTTCCAGTGGCACACTCCCCGAGGCCATAAATCTATTGCCCCGGGCGCCCATAAGGTTGATGAAAGCACTTCTTTACAAGCCCAAATCGAGGCCCTTTCTTCAAGAATAAAAAAATTGGAAATGACAAAAACGGTCTCTGTTATGGCTTGTGAAGGGTGTAGTGGGCCACATGAAAATTAGAGTTGTATGAAAGAAATAGACGATCAACAAGAATCGATAAACTACATTGATAATAGACCTAGGCCGTCGGGTCCTCCAACGGGCACCTACAACCAAGGATGGCGAAATCACCCTAACCTTGGTTGGAGAGAACCCAGCAATGGTAGTAACCAACAAAGCGTAAACCAACGAACAAACTTTCAACAACCAAGAAATGAGTCACAAAATTTCCCTCAACAACAAGGTGGACGAGAAAGGCTTGAAGATACTATATCTCGCCTCATCTCCGACACTGAAAAGAAAAACTCGAATAGGTTTCTACAATTAGAATCAAATTTTAGAAATCAACAAGCTAGTATTCAAAACATTGAAAAACAAATAAATCAACTAGCCCAAAATTTCTCTGAGAGACCGCAAGGCGCGCTACCAAGTAATACCGAGACAAACCCAAAGGCACAAGTTCATCTCATCACTCTACGGAACCGTACCGTGGGTCCCGCAGAAGGGCCAGCACCTATTGAGGAGGTCACATCTCCGACACAGCAAGAGAAGGTCACTCCTCCACCTCCAGAACCCACCAAGGCTCCTCCGGTTCCATACCCCGGTAGGTTAATCCGTCAAAAGACCAATGAGCAGTTCGCAAAATTCGAAAGTTTGCTAAAACAATTGCATGTCAACATTCCTTTCATTGACGTCCTAACCCAAATGCCTAAATACTCTAAGTTCATGAGGGACTTCCTCACTCATAAAAGGAAAATTGAAACATTGCAATTAGTTAACTTAGGCGAAGAATGCTCCGCCCTCGTACTCAACAAACTCCCCCAAAAGAAAATTGATCCTGGAAGCTTCACAATTCCTTGCTCGATCGGGGTGTCACACCTGAGCAAAATCCGCAGCAATCTTGATTTTCTTCACTTCACTCCTCAATGCTTACTTGCCAAATTTCGGGACGAAATTTCTTTCAAGTTGGGGATGATGTGACAACCCGAACATTCAGGTTAGTATTATGTAAATCGCTTGCGAAACCGTTTATGCCGTTTATGCATTTCTTGCCCGTTTGGGCCTCTCCTCCCCTTGGCCCGCATAGTATATCCGACCCATTCGAATTAATATTGAATTCCTTGTGGCCCACTCCTAATAATGAGCCCAAACCCACCTCGTTTTAATATTGAATAATCAACAACACATTCCTTTATTTAGTTTAAAAGGTAATCGGCCAACATATTTATTGTTTAGCCATCCGGCCCAACTCCTTCATTAATAGTTTAGATGGACTAATCAGCCCAAATTCTTATAGATATGGCATCCGTATCCTATTCTAAAACGAATCATGTTTAGTTTAAAAACATAACAAACTCTACCCTATCTCTCTCTCTCTCTAGAACACGCACGGCAGGAGACCCCCCCCTCACGGACGCAAATCCCCAGTCAATCCACGTCTGAATCAAGTAAAAGTTTCGGTTAGTATTAATTGATGTTCAGTAACTTGTGATTGTTTGAATATATGAACTATTAGATAAAAGGTCTTATAAATATATATTTGTATGTAGTAAGCTGATAGAGTTGTTTGACTTTGATTAAGTATGGACGGCTCATGTAAATTTGCGAATTCTTGATCCATGTGCACACATTAGTAATTGTCGGTCATGTGAAAGTATGATACTTTATCTCATTGATGCATGTGCACCTCTTGAATTTGTTGTAAAAAAATTAGTCAAAGATGAAAACCTTTTCAATTGTTTTAAATTGCATGACTAACTGTTGTGATAGGTAGGCACTATATGCATGATTGATGATATATAAGGGTTGATAAATATAAAGGGTTTATAAAGACTAGGGAACATTAGCAGGACTGGTTGAATTAAATTTGTTATAAGGGTATAGATTTTAGAAGCAAAAATATATATGTTACTGTTATGGTTATTGGGCTTGCATATGAATCTGTTTTCATATTAGTTAGTTGGATAAATATAAGGGTGTTGGGCCGATAGCATATGTCTTCAGTTAAGTGGTTGATATACAGTTGAACTAATAAATTTATATAAATTAGTTTAGGCCGATGTCTATTACTGGACTATTAGAATCATTGAGTAAGAATTAGAAGGGCCGCATATAACTGTCGAAAGTATACAAATGCATGAAATCTGAAATATTGTACTTTAGTTTACAAACAAACAATTGCACAACTGTGCCAACGTGAATAAATGAATTCAAAATTGGAGGGTGTTTGGGCCAGGGCAGTGTCACGACCTACACTCCTGGTGGGCCTCTGAGTTGGTTGGATTGGGTCAGCTGGGCCGTGACATGTATATGGGGTGGTTAAGGGTACGAACCAGGGTGTCTTGCACCGGTTAACAATAGCGGCCCATCATCTCAACCGCCCACTTATTAGTGATTAGTCTATTGTGGGCCGTTTAATCAATATGTGAGAAGCCGGGCTGCGTGACTTCGGGTCACCAGCTCAGTCCAGACTTTGTGTGTAATTAGTTGTTACTTGGGCCAATCATTCACACGCACACTTACTTAAGGCCAAGTCGAGGGGGACAAATTAATGGGCTGCATCGTTGCGTGCAACACGGGTGTTGCGAAGTTGGGTTGGGCCTGTTGGGTTAAAGATGACACACACCTCTTTGATGCACTAAGAATAGGCAGATTATGTTTGGTTATACACTATTAACTTTAGCATGCATTTGGGCCGATAACTTGTGGTATTGATTTACTTGTATAACGACATGGCATACACACATATAAACTTGTGAGATATTATGATGCATAGTGTTACGAATAATTAAGTGGTATGATTTCTAGTTACAAATGTACATTCATGGAAATGATAACCAAAATCACCCGACTGAGATTAAGTTATAACGTGACTTTATTTGCTGACTTATGTGCTAAGACGTGTAAATAATTGTGCAAACCAAACTGATCATGATGTGATAACTACATTAGGGACGGTTGATTGAATTGGATTATATAACATAAACCTACCGAGCAAAACTAAGGTGAGTTCATTGCTATTTTCTCAAGCATGCGTCTCGGTGGTTTGGGACAACTGGTAAACATTTGGAAGGGAAACATTGGGTAAATAACTTAATCGGTTTTGGTTATTGCCTGGAGGGCAATGGGGGTGATTAGTTGATAGCGCTATTAGGTGGGAAACCTCACACCGGGCCGTAAGGACGGGCGTGAACTAATTATCTGGGTATGGCTATGGTTGTTAGAGGCACACTCCTCGGATACATATGGGCACTCTCCCTAGGGTATCTAACGAAGGCAACATAGCAAACGGTCGTTAAGGGGTACCCACTCCCCGGATACTTATGGGCACACTCCCTAGGGTATCTAACATGAGCAACGTCGAAACATCAAACATCTTAACAACAAACAACATATCGTTTTGTAAACTGTTTTACACACATGATTGGTAACACAACTTGGTAAACAAACACAAACCTTGAACTCACCATCGTAGTCTGACACACTTGTTGCATGCTTGTAGGTAATTATTGAAGGAACTTGGGAGCTTGCCGTCTGATGCTGCTGGAGTGGTTGTGGTCATGATAAACAATTACATTGATTTGGTTTCGATACATTTATACATTTATACCTTTATGCTTCCGCTCAGTACTTTGGTTTTGGTTTAACTTTTCAAACGATACATCTCCTTCAATTGGGTATTTCAATACTTTATAACTTGTGTTTGATATGATTGGTGGCTCTTTGTTGGATCGTTACACCTCCAATAGGGACACGCCCTAGGTGGTTATTTGGGGGTGTGACAGTTTGGTATCAGAGCCACTGGTTATAGAGAACTCGGTTTTAAAAATGTTTTCATAAAACCAGACTATAACCGAATTGATCCAAACGATGACCATGACACTCAGCTTCAGACTGCAAGGTTCGTTCCTCCTTAGCTTATGCTCTCTATGCCTAGTAAACGTAACTATATTTATAGCATGCACGATACGACATGATAGGCATCATGACACATTGATAGTGCAACATAACACTTGCATTTAGTAAATTCTAAACTTGTTGGTATTGCTTATTTTGTGTTGATTGGAGTGGGAGAAACTTCAAACATAAGTTAAGAAGCATTGAGAGGAGCATGCAAACCGCCTTATTATCATGGGTGCACACATAATAACAACGCGTGGTGCATGCAAATCCCAATGAGGCTTAACGAGTGTAAGAGGGGTTCTTCCCTGTTTGTGTATGAACATAGTAGTTAATCGCCCCTAACATGATAAACCTGAATACTTTTCTCGTTCTCGACTCCTAAATTCGTTTCATTCTCCTATTATAGAAACATGAGTGGACGAGGAAACGGACGTAGCAATTATTGATCGAAACCTTGTGTGCTTACTCTTTCTGTCATTTTTTTTCCTTTCTGCGTTAATACCCTCTTTTGGAACGTTGTGAGTGTGCATTCTTTCGTTTAACTTGCGTTACGTCATCAACTCGACAGGCATGTCTACACCGTCCGCATCTTCCGACCAATCCCGGGCGCCAGGGAAGGCACCCGCTGATACTCACTCACCCCCGCGTCAGATGGAGACGCGTGCTGCTTATAGGAAGAGACTCGCACAGGGCGGGGAGTCGTCCTCCCGACCTACGCATGCACTACCAGTTAACTCCCTCAGCGCTCAGGCCGAGTCGGCTGTGAGTAAGGCCCTCCGAGATTATAACCAGATTCTAATAGAACAAAACCAAGTCTTAATGGAGCAAAATCAGAAATTACTAAGAAAGGTTGATACCCAAGGAGGGCGATTGGAAGCTCAAGAGAAGCAGATACAGGAACTTATTAGGAGGACTACTGACTTGAAGGCAGAAGCCCTAAAAGGGCGTGAGGTACAAGGTCTGATACTGAGAGACGCTCGAGTGGATCATGAAAGGCTTAACTCGCATGCCGAAAAGATAGGTATGATAGATTGGAGGGTCCATCACTTGGAGGAAGCCCGCTACGCACCTGAACCCGAGCCAGCCCCAGTCCCGGTACCTTCCGAACCAGAGGCGGAAGGGTCTGATGAAGAGCCCGAAGAGGAGGAGGAAGAGCCGGAAGAGGAGGAAGAGCCGGAAGAGGAGGAAGAAGAGCCAGAGGAGGTCTCGGATAATGACGGAGACGATGATGATGGTAGTGACCTCGGGGATGGTGACGTGGACGACTGACTCGTCTTTCAATCGTTTATCTAGTTATTTTTTTTTCTTTCAGTTGTTTTCGTATAAACAATCATGGTGATTAAAACTTTTGCGAATATTCGATGTAGTGACTTATATGGTTTAATTTGAATGGATTTCTTACTTTATCGTTTAAGGGATATTTCTTGTACTGAGTCGTCACCTTACCTCTTTTTACCCTTGCACCACAAGAGTCACATCTTTAACTCTACGACAGTTACCTTAATTATGGTAAACCTCTCGCTGGCCTTTGTACTATCCGGTGCCTATGGGTTGATGCAATGCCTCTATCGGTTGAGGCGACACCCTTGTAAGTTTTGACATGGTCGTTGACATGGACTTGGTTATCTGGTATCAAGCGGAAAATTCTCTGCAAACAGAAAATCGTGCGTCCCCTCTCCCCAGTGGGGAATCCTTATCAGTTTAAGACCATCGTAGTGGCGCCGTTGTTGGCATTGTCACAGTCGTGAAAGCCCGGAAGTGTCTACGGAAGGGCTACTCTGCTATACTAGCTCTTGTCACCGATTCGCCACTCTAAGAAAGGAAGATAGAGTATCTTCCAGTATTCGTGGAATTTCTGACGTGTCTTCTAAAGAGTTACTTGGTTTACTTCCACATCGTTAGGTTGAATTCCAGAATTGACCTTATGCCATTCCTGATTTCCTCTTGGGATACAGCAATCCCTTGGATTCGCTGGATACTGTCACAGCTTCATCATAGGATTTTCGCAGGTTTCGCAACTTCAACCTCCTTAGCATAGCGGGGAGCTGTGAATTCCTGAGAAATAAAATCGGGGAAACGTCTTTTCAGCTTTTGAAAACCCAACCCTGCAACACGCGAAGCATCGCTTCTATCCGAGGGTACCGATGATCCAGCGATATACCATGATGGTGTTACGGAGAGGAACTGCACGACCTACAACCTCAGGTGGAAACCGTGGTCATTTGATTTAAGTGGGAGGCATTGCTTGGACGGTACCGAATGCACCAATTAGACCGAACACAAGGGCCTTCAGTGCACCCTTGTTTCAATAGAGCTAACCATGTGAAGGCATCGCTAGAATGGAACTTCTGAACGAACACGGGATTAGGAGAACTATACCCACGCATCCCTGTAGACGAACCTTATCACTTTCACTTGTCATCGCCGCTAGAAGTGAAGCAGTCACAGTTACACGCGTTTGTCGTTTTGTAACACTAACCTTTACCCACCAAACTCTGTTTTGGACAAATGATACACTCGCGCAACCGCAATGTAACGAACCTCCCTGTTGTGCATGCCACAGCTGCCTTTACTACTGACATGGCCAGATTCTCATTCCTTTCTTCGGATGTTTAATGGACCCCTGTTTCGCTCGATTCTTTGTACGAACCTCATTAATCCCCTGTTTCTTTGATCGGCAACTGATATAACAAAACGCTAACCACCATACCATGATTTTCACCGATCACGAGATTAGCCCCCAGGCGTTGTAAAGTATCTATAGATCGAGTTCGTCGGAACTCACTTCAAGCCATTGTTTTAGATCAATTTTCGGGATGAAGATTCTTTCAAGTAGGGGATGTTGTGACACCCCGCGAAAACGCTTAACAAAATTTGCTTCCTCAGCGACTGTTTGCTAAATTTCGGGACGAAATTTCCTTCAAGTTGGGGATGATGTCACACCTGAGCAAAATCCGCAGCAATCTTGATTTTCTTCACTTCACTCCTCAATGCTTACTTGCTAAATTTCGGGACGAAATTTCCTTCAAGTTGGGGATGATGTCACACCTGAGCAAAATCCGCAGCAATCTTGATTTTCTTCACTTCACTCCTCAATGCTTACTTGCCAAATTTCGGGACGAAATTTCTTTCAAGTTGGGGATGATGTGACAACCCGAACATTCAGGTTAGTATTATGTAAATCGCTCGCGAAACCGTTTATGCCGTTTATGCATTTCTTGGCCGTTTGGGCCTCTCCTCCCCTTGGCCCGCATAGTATATCCGACCCATTTGAATTAATATTGAATTCCTTGTGGCCCACTCCTAATAATGAGCCCAAACCCACCTCGTTTTAATATTGAATAATCAACAACACATTCCTTTATTTAGTTTAAAAGGTAATCGGCCAACATATTTATTGTTTAGCCATCCGGCCCAACTCCTTCATTAATAGTTTAGATGGACTAATCAGCCCAAATTCTTATAGATATGGCATCCGTATCCTATTCTAAAACGAATCATGTTTAGTTTAAAAACATAACAAACTCTACCCTATCTCTCTCTCTCTCTAGAACACGCACGGCAGGAGACCCCCCCCCTCACGGACGCAAATCCCCAGTCAATCCACGTCTGAATCAAGTAAAAGTTTCGGTTAGTATTAATTGATGTTCAGTAACTTGTGATTGTTTGAATATATGAACTATTAGATAAAAGGTCTTATAAATATATATTTGTATGTAGTAAGCTGATAGAGTTGTTTGACTTTGATTAAGTATGGACGGCTCATGTAAATTTGCGAATTCTTGATCCATGTGCACACATTAGTAATTGTCGGTCATGTGAAAGTATGATACTTTATCTCATTGATGCATGTGCACCTCTTGAATTTGTTGTAAAAAAATTAGTCAAAGATGAAAACCTTTTCAATTGTTTTAAATTGCATGACTAACTGTTGTGATAGGTAGGCACTATATGCATGATTGATGATATATAAGGGTTGATAAATATAAAGGGTTTATAAAGACTAGGGAACATTAGCAGGACTGGTTGAATTAAATTTGTTATAAGGGTATAGATTTTAGAAGCAAAAATATATATGTTACTGTTATGGTTATTGGGCTTGCATATGAATCTGTTTTCATATTAGTTAGTTGGATAAATATAAGGGTGTTGGGCCGATAGCATATGTCTTCAGTTAAGTGGTTGATATACAGTTGAACTAATAAATTTATATAAATTAGTTTAGGCCGATGTCTATTACTGGACTATTAGAATCATTGAGTAAGAATTAGAAGGGCCGCATATAACTGTCGAAAGTATACAAATGCATGAAATCTGAAATATTGTACTTTAGTTTACAAACAAACAATTGCACAACTGTGCCAACGTGAATAAATGAATTCAAAATTGGAGGGTGTTTGGGCCAGGGCAGTGTCACGACCTACACTCCTGGTGGGCCTCTGAGTTGGTTGGATTGGGTCAGCTGGGCCGTGACATGTATATGGGGTGGTTAAGGGTACGAACCAGGGTGTCTTGCACCGGTTAACAATAGCGGCCCATCATCTCAACCGCCCACTTATTAGTGATTAGTCTATTGTGGGCCGTTTAATCAATATGTGAGAAGTCGGGCTGCGTGACTTCGGGTCACCAGCTCAGTCCAGACTTTGTGTGTAATTAGTTGTTACTTGGGCCAATCATTCACACGCACACTTACTTAAGGCCAAGTCGAGGGGGACAAATTAATGGGCTGCATCGTTGCGTGCAACACGGGTGTTGCGAAGTTGGGTTGGGCCTGTTGGGTTAAAGATGACACACACCTCTTTGATGCACTAAGAATAGGCAGATTATGTTTGGTTATACACTATTAACTTTAGCATGCATTTGGGCCGATAACTTGTGGTATTGATTTACTTGTATAACGACATGGCATACACACATATAAACTTGTGAGATATTATGATGCATAGTGTTACGAATAATTAAGTGGTATGATTTCTAGTTACAAATGTACATTCATGGAAATGATAACCAAAATCACCCGACTGGGATTAAGTTATAACGTGACTTTATTTGCTGACTTATGTGCTAAGACGTGTAAATAATTGTGCAAACCAAACTGATCATGATGTGATAACTACATTAGGGACGGTTGATTGAATTGGATTATATAACATAAACCTACCGAGCAAAACTAAGGTGAGTTCATTGCTATTTTCTCAAGCATGCGTCCCGGTGGTTTGGGACAACTGGTAAACATTTGGAAGGGAAACATTGGGTAAATAACTTAATCGGTTTTGGTTATTGCCTGGAGGGCAATGGGGGTGATTAGTTGATAGCGCTATTAGGTGGGAAACCTCACACCGGGCCGTAAGGACGGGCGTGAACTAATTATCTGGGTATGGCTATGGTTGTTAGAGGCACACTCCTCGGATACATATGGGCACTCTCCCTAGGGTATCTAACGAAGGCAACATAGCAAACGGTCGTTAAGGGGTACCCACTCCCCGGATACTTATGGGCACACTCCCTAGGGTATCTAACATGAGCAACGTCGAAACATCAAACATCTTAACAACAAACAACATATCGTTTTGTAAACTGTTTTACACACATGATTGGTAACACAACTTGGTAAACAAACACAAACCTTGAACTCACCAGCGTAGTCTGACACACTTGTTGCATGCTTGTAGGTAATTATTGAAGGAACTTGGGAGCTTTCCGTCTGATGCTGCTGGAGTGGTTGTGGTCATGATAAACAATTACATTGATGTGGTTTCGATACATTTATACATTTATACCTTTATGCTTCCGCTCAGTACTTTGGTTTTGGTTTAACTTTTCAAACGATACATCTCCTTCAATTGGGTATTTCAATACTTTATAACTTGTGTTTGATATGATTGGTGGCTCTTTGTTGGATCGTTACACCTCCAATAGGGACACGCCCTAGGTGGTTATTTGGGGGTGTGACACGGGGACTCCCCCGTTCGTAATGCACTAGCTGATCTCGGGGCTAGCATTAACCTCATGCCCGCATCAATGTTCAAAAGACTCGGCCTAGGAAAAACGAGTCCTACAAAAATGAGTATACAACTTGCTGATCGATCCGTCAAATTCCCGCAAGGTATCATTGAAAATCTCCTAGTCAAGGTCGACAATTTCGTCTACCCGGCCGACTTTGTCATACTTGATATGGAAGAAGACACCGAAGTCCCCCTCATACTAGGGAGACCATTTCTCGCCACCGCACAAGCAGTGGTGGACATGAACGACGGAACACTCACTTTAAAATATGGGGATAATGAAGCAAAGTTCGGGGTTGGGAAGAGAATAGAGGACGATGACCCGGTTAATTACATGAAGGTTATTGATTCGAGTTTGGATGATGCTCTTCGACGGTGCAACATGGGATGCAAAACATCCCGCTCGGAAAACATATAACCCTTCCTTGGGTCTAGCCAAGGACCCTTATAAACGTGGCGCACCACGGAGGCATTCCGCGGAACTATCCTTAGTTTAAGTTTAATCTTTTAGTTTTAATTTGCAGGAATAAAACACACTCATGGTGGTCAAGGATAACAAGGGAAACGAGAAACATGGCCCCATGCACGAAAATAGGGCCATCCGACAACAATTTCTTCATACCAGTAAGCTCAGCACGGGCCGTGCCCAGCCAACACGGCCCCGTGCTGAACATCCTGCAGACAAATGCCCAGTTCAGGTAACTGGACACGGGCCGTGTTCACCGAACACGCCCCAGTGTCCAGGCTTCTGTTTCTTTTCTTTAATTATTGTTACTGGCACCTGAACACGGGGCCGTGCCCGGTCACCACGGGGTCGTGTCCAGACTGCCAGTAGCCTAAAATTTTGCTTTTAACACCATTTTACACATTCAATCAACCTAAAAAATTATTTTTGGGACACATTGATGATAATGTGTAATTTAAGTGTGGGGGGATGCTAAAACCTTGAATTTTGCAAGTCCTAATAACAAGCCTTACACAAAACACTATTGGAACCGCTAATCGCCCCAAATTTTTTTCAAAAATCTTCATTTTTTTTACTTGTCTAAGTTTAAGTTGGGAATTCTAAGTCTAACAAGGTTATATTTTTATAAAGTTTACAACCGATAGCGTCGTGATAAAAAGAACCAACATAAGAAAATTATGAAACGGCATGACAAGCTTAGTTAAAATTTGATTATATATACTTGATCACATAAAAACCCATTCCCACAAAAGTGAGTTTTGAGCCTTTATTGAGCATACAAATATACATCTTTACGCTAAATGCTCATTTTTTGTTTCTTGTGTGAATAGCCGCTTGGTTCTTACGACTCTAGAACTTGCCACGACAATTCATTCCCGGTCCTTACCAACTTAAACCCAAGTAAGTAAATGATGGAGGCATTAGGACTAACCCTTTTTCTTTCAACACCATTATTTTTATTTTTCTTTTCGCCTACCCAAAAATTCCCCCTAGATAACCCCTTTGAGCCTAAACCTTTTCATTTCTTAACCCAAAACCCTTTTTACCCACCAAAAAACCCTTTTTATTTTTACCTTTTATTTTAGTAACAAGCTCGGTTTTCGTGTGACTATGAAAAAAAAATTACAATGAAGTTGGAAATAAACAAACAAAGCTTCTCAAACAAAAGCTTGTTTGAATAAATACTTCATTAAAAATAGAAAGTCACAAAAACACAATGTTTTACGAAAACCGACGCTTTTTACGCCTTTCGCCCTTTTTCTACTAACCACTAACCCAACTACCCACCTTTAGCCCAAGCCTAACCCTAAACCCAAAAAGTCCTCTTGATATTTACAAAGGTATAAAGTTAAAAAGGAGGAGGATTGATTGCTTGGCAAGTATGGTAGGAATAAGTTCTATGCCGCTCTCGAGTGATTCACTAAAAATACACCTTCGGCCGAGTGTGAGTGATTTCCCCCGTGAGGTATCTGAACCCGTATATAAATGGAATTTTAGAAAGACATGTTATGCCTTAATAAATAATTTACCTTATGAAAAGTTTTTAATAAATCATGACGAATAGGATTGTAAATTGTAACACCCTTAAATTTATCACCTGATTTAATAATAAAATACACCATTTCTATTATAAATTCCACTAAGTAACATAACCTACATTAACGGAGTTCATAAGTACGACAACCTTAGTCAATTAATGACTAAGTTAGAATGATTAAAAAGTAGTTTAACAAGTGTTTACAACCCATACAAGGCTACCAAAGATTTAAAACATTGTGGAAGCTTCAAAATGTAGTGTTCGGTTCTTTATCGTACGCTTGTTCGCCATCCGTAAGATCCACCTTGTCACCTAGGCTCAAAACCACTAAAATGTTAGTTATGACCTTTTCATATAATGTATAGATGCAAGATCCAACATCGAAGTATGATATGAAAGAAATTTACAACTTTCTAAGTTCCACCGTAAGTTACGGTAGGTTCTGGAAATTTTTGATTCACTGTAAACCAGGGGAAACCCACCGTAGCTTCCTGGACTCTACCGTAAGTTACGGTAGCACCGTAACTTACGGTAGATCCTGCACATGTGAGTTTTGGCTTTTTGTTTGTTTTGCCTTCACAATTTTCTCAAAATTTCTTATTCTAACAAACCAACATAGTGATTCATCGTGTTTTAATATCTCAATATCTAATCAATAACAATAAACGAATCAATCGTATTACAAGCAAAATCCATGCTTTATTTGATTATTCGACCCGTTTGGCTCGTCTAAGGAATCCTCCCATATGACAACTACCAACGAGTCCCAACCAAATTTTTGACCAATTATTCAATATAGCGACATCGCCGCTTTAATTCAAAACAACCCTTATTCTAAAATTCACTACACACATTATAAACATCAACACTTATTCAATGTAACGGGTCAAGTTGCATACCTTCAAAGTAGGCCTTTTAAACGTGGTTCGCCGCCCGCTTGTCCGCTTGACGCTCCTGCGCCCGTTCCTATAGAGTTCATTTATCATATGTTTAGAACTCTCTTTTGAAATTATAATTCGCATATTACACCAAACATCGTGATTATGCGTTTAAATTTGAAATTTCAGTTTTAAGCCTTCATAGAGGCATTTCAACAAACACTTCATGAGCAGATTTTTACATGATTATACATCACATCTTTAGTTTATCATTTAGCCATAATTTCACATAAATCCACCATTTTACATGATTGTAAGCTTCTAATTTCTGAAATCATTTCAAAATTGCCAAATTACAGTAGATTAACAATCTATTTCCTAGTGTTCATTCCAAATACACATAACCCACTAATCACCTACAATGGTGATCATGGTTTCCATCAAAATTCTACATGATTTCAGCTTGTGTTTGTCTAGGATTTGTTCCTAGACATATAGTTGTTCCTAATTCATCATAACATATGCATGCAACCCTAATTTCAGATTATCCCAATTATATGAGAAATTCAAGTTGAGAGATTTCATAAAATTTCACATACCTTGTGACCCCCTTGTGATGAGGATCACGAATCTCTGTTCAGATTTCTATTTGGGACAAGGATTAACCTTCAATTGATCAATTTGGTGAAGTTAGGGTTTGAGAGGGAGTGGGGATCGCCCCTGTTGTTTTGATCGACCAGACATCCCCTTTGTGGGGTGTTTGGTTGGTTTTATTTGTTAATAACAATTAAGTTTTTAATTGTTACAACTTAGGCCCCTTTACTTTGATTAACATTTAATTTGATTACTTTTAACCCTACTTTAAGTTATTTCTAGACTTGTAACTAACTAGGTTAAAATTTCCTAGTTAGTAAATTCTCGTCTATTTATACTTTATAGCTTCAATATAAGGTTTTATATTTTTTTTCGGGGTGTTACAAGTCCACCCCCCTTAAAAATGGTTTCGTTCCCGAAACCGAAGTACGTACCAAATAATGTAGGGTGAAGACGTCGCATCTCCTCTTCGGACTCCCATGTAGTGTCCGAACCTTTCCTATGCTCCCATTTGACTTTGACTTGGTCAATTTGTTTATTTCGTAAATGTTTGACTTTTCGGTCTAAAATTTCCACAGGTCTCACCGCATAATTCAGACTATTATCCACCTCGATATCATCGTAATGGATATAGGCCGTTTCGTCTGCTAAGCACGTTCTTAATTGTGACACGTGGAACGTGCCATGGATTCCACTTAGTTCCTCCAGTAGCTCAAGGCGGTAAGCTACCTTGCCAACTCTCCCGATAATTTTAAATGGCCCAATAATCCTCGGGCTTAGCTTTTCCCTTTTTCTGAATCTAATCACGCCCTTCCATGGGGAAACTTTTAGCATGACCATGTCACCAACCTGGAATTCGATTGGCCTATTCCTTTTATCAGCATACGCCTTTTGCCTGTCTTGAGCTGCCTTCAAGTGTGCCCTAACTTTTTCAATCTTTTCATTCGTGGCTCGTACTATATCTTGGTGGGCGAGTTCTCGTGGACCCACTTCACCCCAACACACCGGGGTTCGACACTTTCTACCATAAAGCATTTCATACGGTGCCATCTTAATACTAGATTGGTAACTGTTATTATACGAAAACTCAACTAACGGTAGGTGAACATCCCAACTTCCTCCAAAGTCGATTATACACGCCCGTAGCATATCCCCCAATGTTTGTATTGTTCTTTCGCTCTGTCCATCCGTTTGAGGATGGTACGTAGTGCTAATGAACAATTTGGTTCCCATTTGCTCTTGGAAATCCCGCCAGAAATTTGAAGTAAACCGGGTATCCCTATCAGACACGATGGATACCGGCACCCCATGTCGTGCTATTATTTCATTAGTGTAAACTTCTGACATCTTTTCTGACGTATAAGTCTCACGAATCGGAATTAAGTGAGCACTTTTCGTCAATATATCCACCACTACCCATATGGCATCGAAACCACGATTCGTCTTAGGCAACTTGGTTAATAGGTCCATTGTAATATGTTCCCATTTCCAAACCAGAATTTCTAACGGTTGGAGTTTGCCATATGGTTTCGGGTGCTCCGCCTTAACTTGTAAACATGTCAAACATTTTTCCACATGCTTCGCCACATCCCTCTTCATTCCGGGCCACCAATAATTTTGTTTCAAATCATTGTACATCTTGGTCGCACCCGGATGAATTGAATAACGGGATTTATGAGCTTCATTAAGTAGAAGCGCCTTTACTCCACAAGTATGTGGGACCCATATCCTTGCGGATCGAGTCTTCAACCCGTTATTCCCATCCGACAAATCTTTCAACTGACCTATTATTCTTTCTTTCTTCCAATTCTCTTCTTTCATTGCTTCTAATTGCGCCTCTCGAATATGCTCAAGTATACCCGAGGTCACCACGAGTTGCATCGATCTTACTCGTATTGGGACATAGTCCGCTTTTCTGCTTAAAGCATCCGCCACCACATTAGCCTTTCCGGGGTGATAATGTATTTCACAATCGTAATCTTTCACCGTTTCCAGCCATCGCCTTTGTCGCATATTTAACTCCTTCTGATCGAAAAAGTATTTTAAGCTCTTGTGATCGGTGTATATGGTGCATTTTACCCCGTATAGGTAGTGCCTCCATATTTTTAAGGCAAATACCACCGCAGCCAATTCAAGGTCGTGTGTAGGATATTTCTTCTCATGTATCTTCAATTGTCTCGAGGCATAAGCTATAACTTTGCCCTAGTGCATCAAAACGCATCCGAGCCCCGACAGTGAAGCATCCGAATAAACTACCATATCTTCGACCCCGTCCGGCAATGTCAGTACCGGAGCTTGTGTTAACTTCTCTTTTAGCGTTTGAAACGCTCTTTCTTGATCGATACCCCAAATGAACTTCTCTTTCTTTTGGGTTAGCTTTGTTAGCGGTAACGCAGCCTTGGAGAAATCTTGAATGAATCTCCTATAGTATCCCGCAAGCCCCAAAAAGCTTCTAATTTCCGAAGGGTTCTTTGGGGGATTCCATTTCGACACAGCCTCAATCTTGGACGGATCCACCAATACTCCGTCAGCACTTATAACGTGGCCAAGAAATTGTACCTCTCGTAACCAAAAGGCACACTTAGAGAATTTCGCATACAGCCTTTCCCGCCTAAGTGTCTCTAACACTTCTGGTAAGTGGTGTGCGTGTTCAGCTTCACTTTTGGAATACACCAAGATATCATCGATAAACACGATGACCGACTTGTCCAACATTGGCTTGCAAACCCGGTTCATGAGGTCCATGAAAGCCGCGGGTGCATTTGTTAGCCCAAACGACATTACGAGGAATTCGTAATGTCCGTATATCGTGCGGAAAGCCGTCTTCGGCACGTCTTTTTCTTTGACCCTTAGTTGGTGATACCCAGACCTAAGGTCAATTTTTGAAAACCAGTTCACACCTTGTAATTGGTCGAACAAATCATCTATCCTCGGAAGCGGGTATCGGTTCTTTACCGTGAGTTTGTTTAACTCCCGGTAATCGATACACATACGCATGCTTCCGTCTTTCTTTCTTACGAACAACACCGGTGCGCCCCAAGGAGACACACTCGGCCTAATGAATCCCTTATCAAGCAGGTCTTGGATCTGGGACATCAACTCTTGTAATTCCGACGGCGTGAGTCGGTATGGTGCTTTAGCTACGGGTTTTGCGCCCGGAACCAATTCGATTCCGAACTCTACTTCCCGTTCAGGCGGTATCCCCGGTAAATCCTCCGGAAACACATCTTCATAATCTCGTACTACCGGTACATCTTCAATCTTCCGTGATTCTTTCTCGGGCTCATTCGCGTATATCATAAATGCCTTGCATCCTCGCTTCATAAGTTTGTGAGCTTTCAACATTGAGCACACTATGTGGTTGCTTCCTTTTTCGCCATAAATGGTGACGTGTTTCCCGCTCGGAGATATTAGTTTTATCTCTTTACGGAAACACACAACTTTTGCATGGTGTTGGGCTAGCCAATCCATCCCAACGACTACTTGAAATTCCCCCATTGACATCGGGATTAGGTCTATCAAGTATTCCTCATCGTCGATGCTTAATTTGCAGCCTCGATAAACATCACAAACTATAAAACTTTTATTGTCCCCTATTTCAACTTCTAAGGGCACAGGTAATTTCGTCAATACAAATGAAGGATGTCGAATAAACCCATGTGAAATGAAGGATTTATTCGCAACCGTATCAAACAATACACGTGCTGGAATTGAGTTAATTGTGAATATACCTGAAACCACATCGGGTTCTGTCTTTGCTTCAGCCGCGGTAAGTTGGAAGGACCTAGCCTTCGCTTTGGGGGCTTCTATTGGAGACTCTTTTGTGTCCCTCTTTTCCACCAACTCGGGACATTCAGATTTCTTGTGACCGGGTTGATAACACTTGTAGCATACAGAAACTTTCCCGGGACATAGTGATGCGGTGTGCCCCGTCTTCCCACATACCGGGCACGGCTTGTCTTTGAAGCGGCACTCGCCTTTGTGCCCTTTACCACACACTTTGCAACTCGGCGACCCGCCTTTAGCATCCACTTTCTTTCCCGATTCCGTAGTTCTAGCTTTCTTTGTAGGGCTTGGATTCACATCCTGTGCCCTTCGTTCACCTCTCTCCACCTGTTTCCTTAACTCGATTTCCCGCTCCCGGGCGGTGTTGATAATCTCCGTGAGAGTTTCGTATTTTGACGGAGTCATAAATTCCCGGTACTCGGCACTCAGCATGTTGTAATAGTAGTATATCTTTTGCTCTTCAGTGGTGACTAACTCGTCACAAAATCTCAGCTTATCCATGAAGACGCCCGTGATCTTATCAATTGTTTCACCCTTTTGTCTTAGCTGGATGAATTCTTCTTTGATTCTGTTAATAACCGCTTTGGGACTGTGGTGTTTAAGGAATGGTACCTTAAACTCGTCCCAAGTCATAGCCCTAGCCGCTTCGGCTCCCATTTCCTTCTTCTTGTTATCCCACCAATCCTTGGCTTGATTTCTCAATTGACCCGTTCCATAAGCAACATAGTCACTTACGTCACAATGGGTTCGCTCAAACACTCTTTCAACATCACTTATCCATCTTTGACAAATTATCGGGTCAACCTCCCCGTTGTAGATTGGCGGTTTACACGCCATGAATTCCTTGTACGAACACCCCTTACGTTCTCCAGTTTTGTCTTTCATAAGGTTGACAGTATCCTCCAACCTTTTAACTCGTTCTTCTACGAGTGACAACACCGTGCTTTGAATCTTGTCTATAAACCCGGATAGACTGCCTTCAATTGCCTTTCCTACCTATTCGGCAATTATTTCTTTCATTTGTTCGGTGTTTGTTTGCACCGGGTTATCATCATTCCCATCAGACACCTTGAAACTGAAATGTTTTACATTTAAACGTTAAACATTTCATTTATAACCTTGCTTCGTTTGTTTCGGTTTAGCCAAGTTCTCAACTTGCTTTAACCGTTCATATTTAATGCACTTCCCGAGTTTGAGTGTGTTAACACGCTCTTCCCATGCATATCAACTCGTTTCTCATTCCTTACATAAGACATGATTCATTAACATAATAAGTTAACTCTTACCGGACGATCGATCAAGCTTGAACCGAACACTTTGTTGACAACCTAAAGCTCTGATTACCAACTTGTAACACCCTTAAATTTATCACTTGATTTAATAATAAAATACACCATTTCTATTATAAATTCCACTAAGTAACATAACCTACATTAACGGAGTTCATAAGTACGACAACCTTAGTCAATTAATGACTAAGTTAGAATGATTAAAAAGTAGTTTAACAAGTGTTTACAACCCATACAAGGCTACCAAAGATTTAAAACATTGCGGAAGCTTCAAAATGTAGTGTTCGGTTCTTTATCGTACGCTTGTTCGCCATCCGTAAGATCCACCTTGTCACCTAGGGTCAAAACCACTAAAATGTTAGTTATGACCTTTTCATATAATGTATAGATGCAAGATCCAACATCGAAGTATGATATGAAAGAAATTTACAACTTTCTAAGTTCCACCGTAACTTACGGTGTCACCGTAAGTTACGGTAGGTTCTGGAAATTTTTGATTCACCGTAAACCAGGGGAAACCCACCGTAGCTTCCTGGACTCTACCGTAAGTTACGGTAGCACCGTAACTTACGGTAGATCCTACACATGTGAGTTTTGGCTTTTTGTTTGTTTTGCCTTCACACTTTTCTCAAAATTTCTTATTCTAACAAACCAACATAGTGATTCATCGTGTTTTAATATCTCAATATCTAATCAATAACAATAAACGAATCAATCGTATTACAAGCAAAATCCATGCATTATTTGATTATTCGACCCATTTGGCTCGTCTAAGGAATCCTCCCATATGACAACTACCAACGAGTCCCAACCAAATTTTTGACCAATTATTCAATATAGCGGCATCACCGCTTTAATTCAAAACAACCCTTATTCTAAAATTCACTACACACATTATGAACATCAACACTTACTCAATGTAACGGGTCAAGTTGCATACCTTCAAAGTAGGCCTTTTAAACGTGGTTCGCCGCCCGCTTGTCCGCTTGACGCTCCTGCGCCCGTTCCTATAGAGTTCATTTATCATATGTTTAGAACTCTCTTTTGAAATTATAATTCGCATATTACACCAAACATCGTGATTATGCGTTTAAACTTGAAATTTCAGTTTTAAGCCTTCATAGAGGCATTTCAACAAACACTTCATGAGCAGATTTTTACATGATTATACATCAGATCTTTAGTTTATCATTTAGCCATAATTTCACATAAATCCACCATTTTACATGATTGTAAGCTTCTAATTTCTGAAATCATTTCAAAATTGCCAAATTACACTAGATTAACAATCTATTTCCTAGTGTTCATTCCAAATACACATAACCCACTAATCACCTACAATGGTGATCATGGTTTCCATCAAAATTCTACATGATTTCAGCTTGTGTTTGTCTAGGATTTGTTCCTAGACACTATAGTTGTTCCTAATTCATCATAACATATGCATGCAACCCTAATTTCAGATTATCCCAATTATATGAGAAATTCAAGTTGAGAGATTTCATAAAATTTCACATACCTTGTGACCCCCTTGTGATGAGGATCACGAATCTCTGTTCAGATTTCGATTTGGGACAAGGATTAACCTTCAATTGATCAATTTGGTGAAGTTAGGGTTTGAGAGGGAGTGGGGATCGCCCCTGTTGTTTTGATCGACCAGACATCCCCTTTGTGGGGTGTTTGGTTGGTTTTATTTGTTACTAACAATTAAGTTGTTAATTGTTACAACTTAGGCCCCTTTACTTTGATTAACATTTAATTTGATTGCTTTTAACCCTACTTTAAGTTATTTCTAGACTTGTAACTAACTAGGTTAAAATTTCCTAGTTAGTAAATTCTCGACTATTTATACTTTATAGCTTCAATATAAGGTTTTATATTTTTTTTCGAGGTGTTACATAAAAAAATAAAAATAAAACCTAAACAATCTTGGAAAATCCCGACACTCTATGACAAGCCCAGAACCTTCTCTTCTACCCATTCCATTTGGGAGTGTAAGCCACATATTAAAGAGTTTTGCTTGAGGACAAGCAAAGATTCAAGTGTGGGGATATTTGATGTGTGTAAAATGCAACATATAAATAACATCAAATGAGGCATAAGACTAACCCTTTTTAAGTACTAATGTTGGAAAAAGTGTATTTTTGTCTTCCTTTTGTATTTTTAGGATTAAATGAGCTCAAATTAACAAAAGAAGCAAAAAGACAGCTAAATCTAACATAAATACAAGAAAGGGAACAAAAGTGGACTGCCCGACCCCTCGACAGCATCCTCCCAAGCAAAACAGAGAAGGCAGAAGACTGAACACGCCCCGTGCTCAGCGAGCACGGGGCCGTGCCCAATAAGCAGCAGAAAAGACAAACCTGTCGAAGCTTCTATTGCTCACCACGGGGCCGTGCCCAGTGAACACGAGGGCGTGCCCAAAGTACTGCAGACGCATTAATTGTAATTGCGAACTACAATTAATGAAGAGAGATAGTGTCAGACGGGCACGGGGCCGTGCCCAGGCTTCTGTTCAGCCTATAAATAGGAGTGCTTGGATCCATTGCAACTCATCCCTTGGCACACCACCTCTCTCACACTTCATCCACCACCCACCACCATCACAACACCATCATCCACCACCATCATCCATTGTCCATCATAGAGTGTGTGAGTCGTCTCGGGATCCAAGATTGATCGTAAGAGTTCTTGACAATCAAGGCCATGTTTGCCTAAGTCTCTTACATCACTTGGTGAAGACAAGTGTTTAGTATAATACTTTTTATTTTTAATCTTTTGCATTTCTTAATTGGTTTTGTATTAATGACTTTAATAACTAGTTTCTTATGTTGAAGGTGATTCTTCCTTATCGTTTGTCCGTGGTGTCTTGGCATTATTTTACTGTCTATATAAAATAAAAGATTTTCACCATTCATATCTCCACGGTCTATATGGAGGTATGTTGGCTACCTGGTCGGGGGTTAAGGGAACGGTTTGGTAAGAGTCTTGCCCTTGTTCAGCGTTTAGAGGTCCTGCAAGGGACCTGGGTCAAATTTAGTAGGACCTCCTTCAATACCCAAAGGTATTGGATGGCGGGGTCCAAACTCTTTGATCCCCTCATAAGTTAACTACTATTAATACTATAACCCGGCTATTTAGGACTGTATCCCTGCTGACTCAGACTAGTTAGTCGAGGGTAACGTCACCTCCAAAAGAGGGGCCTACCATAATTTGCATTAATAACTTAATTAATTATCTTTCAATAATCTGACCCTTTAGGATTGTATCCTTGCTGACTCAAACTACTGGGTTGAGGGTAACGTCGCCTTCAAAAGAGGGGCCTACTACAATAACTAAGATAATCTCTTAAACAAGTGCAAAAGTGCGAAAATAATCAAAGGTTATACTAACACACGAGTCGGATCCAAGTGATTCATCTTGTCTATCTGTTTTTATTTTTATTTTTATTTTTCAGCATTTAGTTAGTTTTATTTTCTTAGTTTAAAAATCTTTTTCTAACATTTTGATTTGATTAGACGTTGAGGATAAACCGGTACTAAAAGCTCTTGTGTCCTTGGACGACCTCGGTATCTGACCAACACTATACTACGTCCACGATGGGTGCACTTGCCCATATGTGTGTTCAGTGTTAGTAAATATCGTGTTTTATAAATTTAAAACTTGGCTAAAGTGTAAAAAGGGCTTAAAATATATACCTAAAACATATTACACCAAACACGCATCAAAGGGTGTCTTCGAGAGGTCAACCTCTTGCACCAGAGGTTGAACATTCTCGCCTCTCCTCTTTTGGTACAAATAATAACCCAAAGGGCATGGAACGTGGTGCCTGAAGTCATCATACCAGCCGAGTGGTACACCATACACCCGGGACCTCCTCGCGATATATTACAAGGGGTCCCGGTTGGTGTTTCCCCCCCTCCGCAAGATGTTGAGGAAAATGAAGCCTCCTTCTTCCTCCCAAGGGAGATAGAAGAATGGCTTTAACAACATCTAAGGAACAACCCTCAGCCAAGAGTTCTACTACACTTCCTGATACCGGAAATCTAAATCCGGAATTTTGGTTCTTCATGAAAAAGTGGGACTCGTCATAATAATTTTATGTATCACTCGACCTATTTAGTTTAGGACTTTTAACTTTTATTTTTCTTCTTTATTTTCAATTTTCTAGGAATATTATGTAATTCTCTCTATGGTTTAATGAATGATGGTTTTAGTTAATTTGGTTTTTGGATGATGATGTAATGGGTAAAACGCACTCGGGATGGTCAAGGATAACAAGGGAAATATGAACCAGCACCCCATGCACAAAAACAGAGCTTCCCGACAAAATTTCTTCATTACAGCAAGTTCGGCACGGACCGTGTCCGCCCAACACGACCCCGTGTTGCACAGTCTGCAGAAAATGCCTAGTTCAGGTAACTGGACACGGGGCATGCTCACTGAACACGCCCCCGTGTCCAGGCTTCTGTTTCTCTTTAAAAACCTTTGTTACTGGCGATCTGAACACGGGGCCGTGCCCGGACACCACGGGGCCGTGTCCAGACGCCCAGTAACATAAAATTTTGCTTTTTACACCTTTTTACACATTCAATCAACCTAAAAACTTATTTTTGGGACACATTGTGGACAATGTGTAATTTAAGTGTGGGGGGATGCTAAAACCTTGAATCTTGCAAATCCTAATTAACAAGCCTTACACAAAACTCTATTGGAACCGCTAATCACCCCAAATTTTTTCAAAAATTCTCATTTTCTTTTTACTTGTCTAGGTTTAATTTGGGAATTTCAAGTTCTAACGAGGTTATATTTTTACAAATTTACAACCGACGCTCGTCGTGATAAAAAGAATTAACATAAGAAAATTATGAAACGGCATGATAAGTTTAGTTAAAATTTGATTATATATACTTGATCATATAAAAACTCATTCCCACAAAAAGTGAGTTTTGAGCCTTTATTGAGCATAAAAATACATATCTTTAAACTAAATGCTCATTTTTCGTTTCTTGTGTGAATAGCCGTTTGGTTCTTACAACTCTAGAACTTGCCACGATGATACATTCCCGGTCCTTACCAACTTAAACCCAAGTAAGTAAATGATGGATGCATTAGGACTAACCCTTTTTATTTCTACACCATTATTTTTCTTTTTTTTACCACCTACCCAAAATCCCCCTAGTTAACCCCTTTGAGCCTAAACCTTTTCATTTCTTAACCCAAAACAAACACCCCTTTTTACTCACCTAAACCCTTTTTCATTTTAACCCTTTCTTTTTGTAACAAACCTCGGTTTTTCTTATGACTTATGTTATGAAAAAAAAATGATGATGAAACCAAATAAACAAACAAGTTTATCAAAAATAACTTTGTTTGAAAGAAATGGTTCATCAAAATAAAATAAATTATCAAAAATAAAAAAGTCTTCCAAAAACCGATGCTTTTTACGCCTTTCGCCCTTTTACTAACCACTAACCCAACCACCCACCTTTAGCCCAAGCCTAATCCTTCACCCAAAAAGTCCTCTTGATATTTACAAAGGTATATAGTTAAAAAGGAGGAGGATTGATTGCTTGGCAAGCTTATGGTAGGAGTAAGTTCCATACCGCTCTCGAGTGATTCACTAAAATACATCTTCGGCTGAGTGTTGAGTGATCCCCCGTGAGGTATGTGAACTTGTATATAAATTAAATTTTAAAAAGGCATGTTATGCCCTAATAAGTAATTTATCTTATGTACTGTTTTTAATAAATCATGACGAATAGGATTGTAAATAAATAAAAATAAAACTTAATAAAGAATCTTGGAAATCCCGACACTCTATGACAAGCCCAAAAACCTTCTCTTCTACCCATTCCATTTGGGAGTGAAAAAAGCCACATTATAAAGAGTTTTGCTTGAGGACAAGCAAAGATTCAAGTGTGGGGGTATTTGATGTGCACAAAATGCAACATATAAATTACATCAATTGTGGCATAAAACTAACCCTTTTTAGTACTAATGTTGGAAAAAGTGTGTTTTTGTCTTCCTTTTGTATTTTCAGGATTAAAGGAGCTCAAATAGACAAAAGAAGCAAAAAGGCAGCTAAATCTAACATAAATACAAGAAAAGGAACAAACGTGGCATGCCCGGCCTCCCGACAGCATCTCCCCAAGCAAAACAAGAGAACAGAAGACTGAACACGCCCCGTGCTCAGTGAGCACGGGGGCGTGCCCAAGTGTCAGCAGAAAAGACAAAGCTGTAGAAGCTTCTATCGCCCACCACGGGGCCGTGCTCAGCGGACACGGGGCCGTGCTCAACTATAAGATTCGCAGAATCCAGGCAATTCTTGATAGTACAGATACGCTTCTGCACACGGAGTCGTGCTCAGCGGATACGGGGGCGTGGTCAACTAGTGTAGAGAAACTGCATTTAATGAAGAAAGAGAGAAGGATGGACACGGGGTCGTGCCCAATGGACACGGGGCCGTGCCCGAGCTTCTGTTCAGCCTATAAATAGGAGTGCTTGGATCACTTGCAATTCATCCCTTGGCACACCACCTCTCTCACACTTCACCTACCACCCACCACCATCATAACACCATCATCCACCACCATCATCCATTGTCCATCATAGAGTGTGTGAGTCGTCTCGGGATCCAAGATTGATCGTAAGAGTTCTTGACAATCAAAGGCCATGTTTGCCTAAGTCTCTTACATCACTTGGTGAAGACAAGTGTTTAGTGTAATACTTTTTATTTTTAATCTTTTCGCACTTTTTATTTGGTTATGTATTAATGACTTTAATAACTAGTTTCTTATGTTGAAGGTGATTCTTCCTTATTGTTTGTCCGTGGTGTCTTGGCATTATTTTACTGTCTATATAAAATAAAAGATTTTCACCATTCATATCTCCATGGTCTATATGAAGATATGTTCCTCACTTTAACCCGGCTATTTAGGACTGTATCCCTGCTGACTCAGACTACTTAGACGAGGGTAACGTCACATTCAAAAGAGGGGCCTACCACATTATGCATTAATAACTTAATTAATTATCTTTCAATAATCCGACCCTTTAGGATTGTATCCTTGCTGACTCAAACTACTGGGTTGAGGGTAACGTCACCTTCAAAAGAGGGGCCTACTACAATAACTAAGATAATCTCTTAAATAAGTGCAAAAGTGCGGAAATAATCAAAGGTTACACTACACACGAGTCGGATCCAAGTGATTCATCTTGTCTATCTGTTTTTACTTTTATTTTTATTTTCAGCATTTTAGTTAGTTTTATTTTTCTAGTTTAAAAAACTTTTTTTCTAACTTTTTGATTAGACGTTGAGGATAAACCGGTACTAAAAGCTCTTGTGTCCTTGGACGACCTCGATATCTTACCAACACTATACTACGCTCACGATGGGTGCACTTGCCCATATGTGTGTTTAGTGTTAGTAAATATCGTCTTTTATAAATTTAAAACTTGGCTAAAAAGTGTAAAAGGGCTTAAAATATACATCTAAAATATATAACACCTCGCACACATCACAAATCATCTATGAAACTGAGTGACAAAGATGCTGATTCACCATCGGATTTCTTTGCCGATGACATTATTCGTCTTGAAGCTTTTTGAATCGAGAAGAAACACAAACCCTAGAAATTGCCTGAACTTAGAAGAGATGAGAAGTAACTTTGAAGAGAGAAGAAAGAGAGAAATGGGGCTGTGAATTTGAATTGAGAAGAAAGAGAGAGTTGATTTGATTAGTTCTGATGTGCATTAAATGGCCATACAACTCCCCATGCAATTCAAATTTGCCTCCTAAAAAATTTACTTTCTATATATTAATAAACTCAAATTTTAATTTTTATATATATAATAAATAATTCGTAATTATGACATCAGCTTGGACTACGTGGCATACCTGAGAGCTTGACACGTATGCAATTCTATGTCATCGTCTAAGCTCCCTTAATAGATAGTATAGATTGCATTTTAATCCTTTCATTTTATTACACCTTAATCCCTCAATTTTAACAAAATTCTAGATAATTAGGTTGTAGTTACACTTTTGCCCCTCCACTATAATTCTTTTATGTATTCTTGTCATATCTTTTAAACTACGACGTTATAAAAGCATTCGAAGGTACCGTGACGACCTACTCATTCTTGTCAACACTTTGATATTTGTGTTGGTCAATACTGACGTGCGAATTAAAATATACAAGTAAATGATGCCTTAATCTACGTCATTGAAAAGAAGAATAATAAGTAAATCAATGAATTTATATAATTATTTTAAAAGTGAAATTTATTTGGTTCTGCTGTTATGAAATAATAATAATTATGTTATATTTGTACGCCATGAGTTATTAATCAATGAATAGTATTATTGCTTAGAAGTTTGGGTGGCTTGACTAAATATGACTAATTATGAGAATAACATTTCATAAGGTTTTCCACAACTTGTCTTATCTTCTACGCTAAAAGACTTGAACATTCAATCATTTTTGTAAATTTCCATGTTGACGAAGAACGTTCTCCATGATTTGTGGTACCATGCATTTTAAAAACAGGATTTTTTGCAAGACTTTTATTTTTAATAACTACACATCTATAAGACTATAAAATATATTTAATATGCCCAGGACTTGATCACAAATTCCTTCTACGTTTGTTCTTAGGTCACAAATCCTATGTAAAACAAGAAAAAGCAAAATCTTGGTTGTCTGAAAGAGAATAATCAAAATGTAAAAACTATGTTTTTTTTAACATTGTACTATTAAAGTCCGTCAATACAAATTTTAATTGCGCAAGTTTTTATATGGCTTCATTATAAAAACATCATAATCGATTATAAAATTTCATTACTCTTAAATACATTAACTTTTTCTATTATTTGGTAAATAATATTACATTTATTCAACCCATGTAATACAATGGTTTTAAAGATATAATTTTATTTTATTATTTGGTATATAATATTTCATTTATTCAACCCGTACAATACTTATGGTTCTTATAGATATAACTTATTTTATGATTTAATATATAAAATTATATTTCTTCAACCGTGCAATAAAGGAGGCTTTTAAAAAGATAATGTTTTATTATTTGGTATATAAAATTCATTTATTCAACCCGTGTAATACACGGGGTTATAACCTAGTATTATATAAAATATTCTTATTAGTTGAAATTTCTTCTTACAAATATTTTTTTTTTCCATTTTAACTCTCCACTATTAATGTTTAGGTGGCATGTTGTCACGGGCCAAATATTTGAAGGGCGCAATGTTGTGGGTTGTGCTTGAACGCTTAGGTTACTGGCTAGTTCTTAACTTTATCAGAGGACGAAGCCAATGTCAATGAAGAGGTGTACGTGCCTAGTCGTGTCTACGACGAACGCACCACTAGTCGAGAGTTGTCGCCGCTCTCCTGATGAGTACAAGGCAGGACGAAACCATTGACCCACACAAAGAAGCGGGATGGATTGGCTTGTCCCCGTGGATTTGGGGACGCCACACGGGGTCGAAAACTAACCCCATGACAACTTGGTATCAGAGTGGAACAATTCTCGGATACGTTGGAACGTGACTCTTAACCAAATGAGCTTAACATTTAGAGTATGGTTACACAATGGTGGTGGGAGAAGACCAAATATGGGTTTGCTTCGGCAAAGGTCTTTGTATTCTACGATTATGGGATCGTGTGAACCGCTCAAGTATAGTATCAGTGAAGCCTTTTATGTTATGTTTTAAAATCTACAGTACCAACAGCGCCGTAAAAGGGAAATTTTGTGAAAGCTGCTACAACCATTCAGGTTCCCCGTATTCCTGAAACATGGCGAATCATCAGCACCAATTTAAATCCGATGTGGCGGACGTTAGCGCCAACATAACCGAAAACCGACGTACTATATTGAACATGCACGACAGAAGATCATTTTTGTTGTGCTTTCGGGTGTCCTACCCTCCCAAAGTGAATCATGCTCAACATAAAGGATTCATGCATTGTCAAGTATGTGAGCTGGTATGGGACGGCGAGCATGCATGAGGACATGCATGAAATGTTGGTGGGAGAGTTACACGGGCCAAATATTTGAAGGTCGCAATGTTGTGGGTTGTGCTTGACGCTTGGGTTAATGGCTAGCTATTGACTTTATCGGGGGACGGAGCCAGTGTTAATGGAGAGGTGTATGTGCCTAGTTGTGTCTACGACGAACGCACCACTAGTCGAGAGCTGAGGCCGCTCTCCTGATGAGTCCAAGGAAGGATGAAAGCAGTGACCCTCTTAAAGAAGTGGGATGGATTGGCTTGTCTCCAGGGATTTGGGGATGCCACACGGAGGTCGAAAACTAACCCCGTGACTATATGCTTAGCCAACTATAGACGTTTCATCCGATGATTCATGAATCTCATCTATGCAATGAAATGTATTAAGCTTTATTTTATTAGTAGTTTCATACTTATAACACCAAATACTAGGTGTGTTTAACGAATTGAATAACGAATTTTCAAATTACTCGAAATGATTTTTTTTGAATATCTTTTACTTTTGCTTGAATTGGTATCCGAATATAAACTAATATTCGAATTCGATTAAAACTTTGAATTCGAATCGAATTTGAATCCGAAAAAATTCATTTTGATTCAAATTCATTAAAAATATGTAAAAAACTACCGAAACCAAAACTTTAATACCAAGTATAGATTTTAAAGTAGGCACAAATCACAATATCACATTAAAAGGTTCTAAACTGGTGCGGCGATACGCGATGGTCGTTGGTGCGACGATGGGGACGGGGGATGGTGGCTAGTGCGCTGATAGGGGATGCGGAATGGAGGCTGGTGCGGTGATAGGGGATGGAAAATGGTGGCTGGCAGCGGCGCTATGGCCGATGGGTGATTGTGGTTGGGCAGAGGCGCCATGGTCGATGGGTGATGGTGGTGTCGCTGTCTCAGTAGGTTAAGTTATGGTCGTGGCTGATGCAAATACGTTAGGTTAAAATTGATATATTGAAGATAGGTTTAAGTTACGGGCTATTTGGGTTTCTTAACGAACCATTTGAAGACTTAAAATAAATTTATAGATTAATTAATACTATAGCCCAAATTAAAATTATATATATGTATTATGGATAATTATAATAAATAAATATATATAATTTGAATTCGAATTCCGAATCCTGAATTGAATTTAAAATTGTAAATTCATATTTGTTTTTCTGGACTTGAATTGAGTCGAATTCGAATTCTTGATAATCGAATTGAAGTAAGTAGAATTTCGAATCAGAATCAAATTGTGAACACCCCTACCACGCACCCCACAATCCACAATTTATCATGAGCTTTTTAACTTTACCTTAAAATCCTAATATTTTGGTTGTAACTTTTATGTCAATTAATCAAGCATGTTCAATTCAAAACCAAAATTCAACTTCAAATTAAAATTATATATGAGGAGGAGTTGGGTAGAAAGTGGATTTTTCCTAAAAAGTCTAGGAAGCAATAAGAATGTGACACGTGGCATGGAGGGATTTTAACTAAAATGGCACTTGTGTAATTTGATATTTTATTTTATTTTTAGAATTTTATCTCTGATTAACTAACAATGCATAAGATAATGGAAACTGTTTCTCCATGATTTTCTGAATGGTGGTTTCGAAACCCTTGATCTACAACACCAAATCCACCGTTAAACATAAAATCCGTCGGACCACCACCACCACCGACGACAGTTGAAAGGAGTTCATTTCCGGTGATTGTGGAAAGTGGTGGAGGTCAAGAAATTCGGCATTGGAGGTGGTGGTGGTGGCGGTTTCTTGATTTTCCGGCCATTTGGAAGAAATCGGTGCCACGGCGGCGGTGTAAGCGCCCCGTGAGAGGAAGACAGGGTGGAGGATTTCTTGACATTGTGTTTTAACAGCAAGCATTCATGCTGGTAACGCTGGATGATTTCTTGACATTGTGTTTAACAGCAAGCAGATTAATACCGTTGTGTTTTAGCATTCATGCTAGTAATGCTGGAGGATTTCTTGACGATGTGTTTTGTGCATAAGGTGTTGTAATGCATGTTTTGGGTGGTTTTCAAAAAAAAGTTGATTTTTTTTTAACTTTAACCCAAAAGTTTTTTTATGTTTTGCAATTTTAACCCATATAAATTGTTTTTTTTTTCACTTTTAACTCAAAAGTTTCCTTATTTTCAATTTAACCTCACAATATTTTTACTTTCAACTTTGGTCCCTATACTTTTCATCTTTCGCAAATTTTCGTTTTATGTTTCGTTCTAAACTTTGCGAGTTAAAACGGCGCGGCGTGCGTGTGTTGTTTAAGGTTTTTATGTTTCGTTCAAAATTATGCGAGTTTACACGACACAACATGCATGTGTGGTTCAATGTTTTACATTTATTTTTTTCGTTTGAAAGTTCGTCGCAATGCGCGGGTCCTGGATCGACTCAGTGTTGGTAGTCGCTGACGGTGGTGTGACATTAGTGCTATTTGGTATAGTTTTACGCCCCCGCCGCAACGCGGGGGGAGCTTAAATTTAGTTATGTTATACATATTAATAGGAACTCGTGATGAACAGTAATTCATTTTTTCTAAATATTATAGCTTTTTTAGGTTTCCATTATTATAATACTAGTATTAAGCCCCTGCGTTGCAGTGGTTGTCATAAAACTGTGTTAAGTAGTAGCAATACTATACCATTGTCAGTGACCACCAACATCGGAAAAACTCGTAAAAACAAAATAAATAAAAACGGGAAAAAATAACACCGAGCGAAAAGCAGACGTAAAATTTTTGAATCACGCACGCTCGTTCCTGATAAATTAAACCGAAACGTAAAACATAGAAAAAATAACTAAGTCCATCCAGGACATGCGTGTTGGTCGGACTTGTCAAACACAGAAAAATAGATGTGACGCGACGGGCCAATCAAACGGGAAAAAAATATACGAAAAAATGTTGAACCCCACACGCACGTTGCGGTGCGTTAACTCACAAAATTTAGAACTAAACGAAAAACTTGGGAAAGATGAAAAGTATGGTGGACCAAAATTTAAAATAAAAAAGAGTTGTGATTAAATTGCAAAAGATGAAAAACTTTGGGTTAAAAGTAAAAAACAAAGAGTCTAAATTGCAAAATTTAAGTTATTTATTATTTTTAGATAAAGATAAGGATAAAAATAAGTGATATTTATGTATTGATTATTAATTAATATTAATATTAAAAGAAATTATTAAACAAATATAAATAAAATTTATCAGGTTGAAAGAGAGAATGTCATGTGACATTATTTGGAGTCTTTTATTATAAGTTAGATTTTATTACTTTAATTTATTATTTTATCGTTTCCTTATTTTATTATTTTAAGTTTTCTCATTATAACATTTAAGATAACGTCTACATTGATGCCCTGGCGATTTCGACCGTATAACATGGTATCGCTATCCATATTATCAGAAGAATTGTAACACTCGACTTAAATTATTGCTATTTTAGTTATAAAACAAGGACTTTACAAAACGAAAAGCATACTTGACAAAACATAGTTAAGTTACACAAGTTTAGTGGATCAACATAAGTAACCACTTAGTTAAAGTATTCACAACTAATAGAGTTTACAAAAAGAGACATCATTGTTTAGACAAGTTTAGTTTAGCGCGGAAGCTTCAAAAAAATAGTGTTCGGTTCTTCATAATCATGCTTGATCACCATCCGAATAATCCCATCATTACCTAGAGTCAAAACCATTCATAATGTTAGTTTTGACATTGAAATAAAGTGTATAAACAAGTTCCTGCGTCAAAATATAACAAAAATAATAATTTTCCAATTCTGGTTCTGTCGCGTGTCGCGGCGGAATTCACTTAGGTCGTCGCGTGTCGCGGGGGATCGAATGAAATCTTCCGCGTGGCACGGGGGAAACCTTTTTCCAGCAGGTGCAGGTTTAAAACCTGCATATCTGCCCAGCTCCGGAAATTCTCAATTTTCCAACTTTAAATGGTCATAACTTTTTACTTGCTAGTCCGTTTTAACCGATTCTTTTTCCTATGAGTCCGTAATAAAATTACGGATCTAACCATGTAAATTTCACATCACAGAAACCGAGTTACCAGTGATTCGTTCCCGATTTCCTTATTTCGATTATCCAACCCATTAACAATAGTTGCATTATACCACATTTCGGTTTCTTATTACTCTTAGGCATGGTTACCCGATTCCCCGAGCTTATAACCTTGGCGTAATTGCGCCATTCATGGCTTTGTGTTCCCTTAGAACTAAAAGCTTGTTTCCTCGGAATTCAAACATTCCGTTTCAAGCGACATTTGCAACTTACTTTTTATTGTTTGATCCAATATCCTGGATTCACAAACTTAAAGTATCATAGCTAAATTCATAAGCGTAGTGCAATCCAACACTTAACAACATACGAGACTTTCAAGTGGCTACTTTCATGATTCTTTTATGGCATCAATTCGACCCGTTTGACTATATAGTGAAAACGATCACTTTATTAACAAGCCAAACCCAATTCCAAATCTTTATTTTGACCCGTTTGATGGTCGAGTGAACTTCGCCACTTTAAAGACACATCAAACGCATCTATTACACTACGACTCCATTTATACATTAAACCCAAACATATATGCATAATTTAACGAGACTAAAGTCACGTACCTTTAGAGCACACCTTTCAAGCGCGTATCACCTCCTCCGGCTTGTCCGCTTGACGATCCGGATTCTTTGCCTAAAGAGTTCAATTCAACTTATATTTAGAACCCTTTTGTAAATATTAACACATAAATTGCCACAATAGTCAATTATGCGTTTTTTTATCCGATTTTCAACATATTAATCCCCCACTTAGGCATTTCAACAAACACCTAGCGGGTCAAATTTTCACACAATTATTACCAAGTTCATGACTTGTTAAATTATCTAAATCAACTTTAATTGGGCAAATATACACATATTTCAACATCAATATTTCAGAGATTATCTCATAAACTCAGTTTACACTAGAACAAGAGTCTTAATCCTAGTGTTTATCAAGTTCTACTAACTTATTAATCACCCACTATGGTGATTATGAACCTTACAAATATCATGCATGATTTTGACAAGAAGTCATCTAGGGTTTGTCCCTAAACCTCATATCACTTCGAATTTCATATTTACAACACATAATCAAGCTCAACATTCGATTTCTATCATATGCAAGGAATTTGGGTTGAATCAAAACAACCTAATTTGACATACCTTATGATCCCCTTGACGAGGTGATCACGAATCTATGTTCAGATTTCGATTTTGACTTGGTTTGAGCCTTCAATTTGTGAGTTTAGTGAGTGTTAGGGTTTTGAGGATGGGGGTCGCCCTTCTCCTGCCTTTTATCGAACCAGACACCTCAAATGGTGTGTTTGGTTTTTATTTTATTAAATTTTAATAATATAAGTTTCAATTTTAACACATAGGCCCCTCCACCTTTATTTAGTTTATATCTTTGGCATCTTAAATTCATTCATGTTTTAAAACAAGATAACTAACTAACTGGGTTATTTATTTCCTAGTTAGCTCATTCTCGTTTATTTTGTACTTTATATAATGCTAATATAAAGCCTTTTTAAATTTCGGGGTGTTACAAGTCCACCCCCCTTAAAAGGGTTTCGTCCCCGAAACCAAAATACGTACCAAATAATGTAGGGTAGAGTCATTGCATCTCCTCTTCGGACTCCCAGGTGGTATCCGAACCTTTCCTATGTTCCCATTTAACCTTCACTTGGTTGATCTCCTTGTTCCTTAAAGTCTTCACCTTGCGATCTAAAATCGCAATCGGCTTCACCGCGTAATTGAGACTATTATCCACCTTGATGTCCTCGTAGTGGATATGAGCAGTTTCGTCGGCTAGACATTTTCGGAGATGTGACACGTGGAATGTGCTATGTATCCCACTCAACTCCTCGGGCAGTTCGAGACGGTATGCTACCTTACCAACCAGTTCTAAGATTCTGAATGGCCCAATAAACCTTGGGCTCAACTTTCCTCTTTTTCTAAACCGAATTATTCCTTTCCACGGCGATACTTTCAACATTACCTTATCGCCCACTTGAAATTCAATCGGCCTCCTTCGTTTATCCGCATACGACTTTTGTCGATCCTGCGCCACTTTCAAGTGAGTTCGGATCAAGTCGATTTTCTCATTCGTAGTTCGGATTATATCAGTATGTGTTAGTTCACGTGGACCCACTTCTCCCCAACACACCGGGGTTCGACACTTTCTACCATATAACATTTCGTACGGGGCCATTCCTATGCTCGCGTGATAACTATTGTTATATGAAAATTCGACCAAGGGTAGATAGACATCCCAGCTACCTCCGAAGTCGATAATGCAAGCCCGCAACATATCCTCCAACGTCTGTATTGTTCTTTCGCTTTGCCCATCCGTTTGTGGATGGTAAGCAGTGCTAATGACCAGTTTAGTTCCCATTTGTTCTTGGAATTCACGCCAAAAGTTTGAGGTAAACCGAGTATCTCTCTCAGACACAATGGATATCGGTACTCCATGACGTGCCACGATTTCATTGGTGTATACCTCTGACATTTTCTCGGATGTATAAGTCTCACGAATCGGAATGAAGTGAGCACTTTTCGTCAATCTATCCACGACTACCCATATAGCATCAAACCCGCGGTTGGTTTTGGGCAATTTGGTCAGCAAGTCCATTGTAATTTGTTCCCATTTCCAAACTGGGATATCCAATGGTTGCAGCTTACCATATGGTTTCTGGTGCTCTACTTTGACTTGCAAACAGGTCAAACACTTCTCCACATATTTCACAATATCTCTTTTCATTCCGGGCCACCAATAATTTTGTTTTAAATCATTATACATCTTGGTTGCCCCCGGATGTATCGAATAACGAGATTTATGAGCCTCGTCAAGTAGAAGTGCCTTGGCTCCACATGAATTTGGAACCCAAATCCTCCCAAATCGAGTTTTCAATGCTTGGTTACTGTCCTCAGGTCTTTTAACTGCCCAACCATTCTTTCCTTTTTCACATTTTCTTCTTTTATTACTTCAATTTGAGATTTCCGGATTTGCTCAAGCAAACCCGATGTCATAATTAGTTGCATCGAACGCACTCGAATAGGCGTATAATCTGTCTTTTGGCTCAACGCGTCCGCCACTACATTAGCCTTCCCAGGGTGGTAATGTATATCACAATCAAAGTCTTTGACAGTTTCTAACCACCGCCTCTGCATCATATTCAATTCCTTCATATCGAAGAAATACTTCAAGCTTTTATGGAATGCCTCCATATTTTCAAGGCGAATACCACTGCTGCCAACTCGAGGTCGTGTGTAGGATATTTCTTTTCATGAGTCTTTAGCTGCCTCGAGGCATAGGCTATAACCTTGCCTCGTTGCATCAAAATGCAGCCAAGTCCCGATTGCGATGCATCCGAGTAAACCACCATATCATCCTTCCCATCCGGTAATGACAATACCGGTGCATGGGTCAGTTTTTCCTTAAGCGTTTGGAACGCCCTTTCTTGATCCTCGCCCCAAATAAACTTTTCTTCCTTACGGGTTAGTTTGGTTAATGGCATAGCAATTTTGGAGAAATCCTGTATGAATCTCTGATAATAACCCGCAAGCCCCAAGAAGCTTCTGATCTCCGAAGGGTTCTTTGGGGGATTCCAGCTCGCCACTGCTTCTATTTTCGATGGGTCTACTAACACCCCATTTGCACTAATAACGTTGTAGGATCGGTTTTAACACCGTTCGATTGCGTAACGAACGTTCGACGTGCGGAATCCATGAACGTGCGTGACCGAACACACAATAACGTACTAGAACCGTGATTTTATTGAAGAATATGACGTGTACGATACAAAAATCACGTGGAGAGAGTTTTCTCTCTCTAGACTTTCTCTCTCTAGACTTGAATCTCCAAAATCACAAAATGAGCTAAAAGTCTTTAACTTTACAACTAAATCCTCTATTTATAGGCCTTGGAATTAATGAGATTTCTCATTAATTACCAAAATGCCACCTTGCTAAAATTATCTAAATATTACAATAAAAGCTTGATTTCTTCGGTTTCTCGCTACGGCTCGGATTGACGAAGGCGATAGACATTAATGCACTAACAATCTCCCCCTTGGATATTGTCGCAGTCAATCTCGTAGCGTCTTGTCTTTCTCTTTCTCGAACAGAATCCCCGTGGATCTGTCTTCGAGCTTCCGTTGCTCCCCCTTTCGGTAGTCTCTTTCTTCAGGCTCCCCCTTTCATCAAGCTTCCGTGCTTTTGGGATCGACGCCTGGCTTTCCGTAGCAACAGAATCAGAAACCTACACATCTCAACCTCTCGTAAGACAAAATAGTTTTGACTCTAAAAAATTCACTAAAAAAATTCTCAAACATATAACTCACAATATTGTGATTCAAATTAATGAATCATCTAAATATTTGAGGATTATCTTCCAACTTCTCATCATCTTAACCAAACCAATTGTTCATCTTGTTTAGCCTTTGAGATTTTGAATATCAGCTTTTCAACATCAGTTGTCAAAAATCTTTTTGGATTTTTCAAAATTTCATGCTAAAACACACTAAAATCTTTTTGGATATTTGTCTTTAATGAAAAGCATTAAAGAAATATTTACAGATAATATTTTTGTGAGTTTGTGAAAGAGGATCATATCAGTTCATCAGACAAATCACTAGCACCGTTAAGCTTTAAACATTTTAAGTTCTAAACGATTCACGTTGATTGACGATATAATTGTCCTCTTAAACTCAATCTAAAAACTTTCGAAATGCTTACCGATACGTTAAGGTATATTAATTTTGCACTAAATTCTTATGGACCCCACGATCTCAGCATATCCCCTCATCATGCAATACACATTGACTCAAGTAATGCCTTTAAACTTTCATCAACTGTGATATGTGCGAAAACAAAGCAGAATGTTTAAACATTAACAATCAGGTCGATACTTCCGTATACGCAGAGAAAGTCCAATGTTTAAACAAAATAAGAAAATAAAACAAGTTGAAGTTGTTTAGGCTTTAACCACCAGGTCGATACTCACGTATACGCAGAGGATGTCCAATGCTTAAACAAAATAAAGAAATAAGACAAGTTTAAATCTTTGCAAAATGAAATGCACAATCACAGTGACTTTTTCAGCAAGTTGTGAAAGTTCACAAACTGACCGGTTTTTATGCTCTTTGCATTCAGCGATTACTGAGTAGGCACACAATCAAGAAGGACAAAACTAAGTACTATGCTTTCAATCATGTTTCCCACTAGAACTAGGCTTTTTCATTTAAGTTTGTATCGTTATCGCAACTCTACTAGTCTAGCTGAGCCTATCGTCACATCTTTAGTGAGATCGTTTATCACATTTGACATTTCATTTCTTTAGCATGCTGTGATAGTCCACTGATTTACTATCATTTCCTCTTATTCGCAACAAAACTCATTTTTGATTTTTCAATGTTTTTGACATTTTCAAATTTTCAATTTTTTTTTTAAATTTTTCTCTCCCTAAAATCAAAGTATGTTTCAATTTTGATTTTCTATGAAAATTTGAAACAAACTATACAAACTTGACAACTTGATGAGAATCACTTCAATTCTCTATCCACCTGGCATAAACAATCAGAACTCCCCCTTACAACAAACTATTTTCCCATTATGATCTCAAAACACTTAAGTTTGTTTTAATCAAAATGGTTTTTCCGGAAAAATTAGTTTGTTTACCAATCATTTGTAGGTTTAGGGTCACTTCATCACATTGTTTTCTACACACACATGACAGATTTTACAATTTCAGTTTTAAATCTCAAACATCACTTGTAGCAAATCAAGTACAACTTAATGTCCCTGATTTACCACATGTAAGGCGAAAAATCATCAGAGTGAAATTTCTCAAGAAATGTGCCGATTCATGTTCCACGCTTACCAACCTGGGAACTCCGGCAAGTCAGGTTTTTCATTTAAACAGTTTCACCCAAGCCTGACTATCCTTGGGTGATTTTGAATTCTTGTTCAACAATGGTGGAAAATTTGCATCATCCATTGTTAAACTAGAATTCTCAGTTTTTTCCTCAACAACTGGCTCCTCTGGCTTTGACGAACCAGAATCATTGCCTGAATGTGGCTTGTCTGACTTCAATGGGTCAGATTCATCGCCGACATGTGGCTCCTTTGTTTTCATAGAAACAAATTCATTGCCACCAACTTTTACCTTCTTCTTTTCCTCTTTCGTCCTCAGATTTGCATCTGATGAATTCGTCTTGTTTGACTTTGCAATTGAGGGAGTTGATTCATTAGAACTTTTATTCGATCTGTCCGGTGAATCCGAGGACAAAATCTTTTCAAGATACTCTCGAGCTTTCTTCCTCTTCTTCCTCAGTCTGTCTTTTTGCCATTGAGAAAGCTTTACTTTCGTTTCTTGAACTTTAGGTTCTTGAACCTTTTGTTCTTTGGTCTTGACGTTGACTGGAATCTTTTTCATCTGCTTCTGAGATTCAGCTCTCGATCTTCTCATTGATCTCATTGAACAATCTCTAGCAATGTGACCTATGATGTTGCAGTTAAAGCATCTTCTTGTCTCATAATTCCAACTTTGGCAGTTAACAGCAATGTGTCCTTGATAACCACATCGGTAACACACTCTGTTATCGTACCAATCACCATTGTCAGTCCAAATGCTCAAATCAAAGCACTGTTTGGCTTGGTGATACTCCTTTTTCCTGTTGATTGCTGGATTTGACTTTTGAGCACTGTGGTCTGACCTGCACCACTTATTGCCAATAATTTTTGAGTTTTCATTTTTCAATTTTTGTGGTTTTTGATTTCGATTGGATGATCGATTTGATGAGCTTTTATTTTCTTTTTGTACATTTTTCAAATTTTTATCTTTTTGTTTCTGTTCCACTTTCTTCTTCAAAGGTTTTTGCCTAGAGCATTCTCCCTTTTCAGTCGATTGTAGAACAGTTTTCTGAAATTTTTCTTTTAATTTCAAAAAAAAATTTTGTTTTTCAATTTTTTCATTTTCATCATCAGATTTCTCATCACAATCTTCAATTTTGACTTTGTCAAAATTTGTGACATTGTCACTTATTGGAACAGAATTGATCGGTTCTGGACACACATATGGTGCAGAAGTCACAAAACCTTTCACCTTATTTTCTAACTCAGCAATTTTATTCCGATCACTTTCAGCTTCTTTTTCAAGCTGAATGATTTTAGCAAGATGAGAATTTATTGCAATTTGTTTTTCAAGATTATTTTTACCAAAAATATCTTTCTCATCTTCTAAAATCTTTATTTGACTTTGAAATTCTTTTTCAATTTTTACTTTTTCATTTTCTAAATTTTTTATTTGAATTTTCAAATCATTTTCTGAATTTTTAAAATTTTTGTTTTCTAATGTCAAACTCTCTAAATCCCTCAAGAGTTTGGCACTTTCAGATTTCAGATTTTCACAATTTAAGCACTTCTCGGTCATCTTTTCAGCTTCAGCTTTCTTCTCAATCTTGATAACTAAAATTTCTTCAACTTGCTTCTCTACCACTTGAACATTTTCCTCAGATTTGTCTTTAACTTCATCAGTTGCTGCTTTACTCTTCTCTCTTGAATCAGACTTCAATTTTCTAATCTTTTGAAATTCAAGTTCTTGAGCTTGAATCTTTTCGATGAATGTGCTCAAATTGAATCCAAAATATCCCAAGCTACTTTTCCACGCCGACAAATATGTACCCCACACATCATTTGGTAAAGCGTTCGCCAACTTTTCAACCCATGTCTCATCCATTTGGTTAATGTTCAAACGCCTCATTTCTAAATATAACTTGACATACCTTTCGATCAACTCTTCAATTGATTCTCCCTTGATACCTGTAAAACTGTCAAACTTGTTCAGTGCAATATAAAATTCAGAATCCATGCTTCAATAATGAAAAATTCTCAACAACAGATTTTCAAACACTACAAAAATTCACACAATCAAAGGATTATCCGATTGAACATCAAAAATTAGGCGACAACAGATCGAGTAAAGATTCGTTTGTGCAGGTATTCGATGCTTCACAAATACCTCGGATCACCTGCAAACAACAAGCAAATGATCAGTTTAAACAAATCAATCTATATGATTGGGCCAGAATTTTTAACAATCAAATGACTTTGTATTGGGCCGAAACTAAAACTTATTAAACCGATGGACTTTATATCAAGAGTTTGGCCTTTTACTTGAACCCAAAAACTTATCCTTGAAACAAATTAATATCACCAATTTATCACTATGCAACCTTGGTAACACCACAAATTTTATGATTGGGCCTCCACTTCCACTAATCCGACAAAATTTTTACATTCAACTTTGTGATTGGGCCGTTCTTTTAATCAACTTTTATCCAACCCTTTTAAATGTTCAACAAAAAAATGATTGGGCCTTACATTCAGCCGACAATGTTTCATGCACTTTAATTGTTATTTGGTTGCTAATGCTTTGATTGGACCGAACTGTGGTCTGATACAATGTACCGACAAATCACATGTGCCGTATATTTCAGCTGATTGGGCCGATGACAACAGTTATGATATGTAATGTGATTGGGTCGAGTTTTGTCTTGAACTTATCTAGTCACATGCAACACTTATATCAATACATGGGCCGATACTTTGAACAAAGATATTAATCACATGGGCTGTCAATGTTAAATCTCAATTCACTTTCATTTGGCCACTAATCACATTCAATTACTTAATGAATTCTATTTGACCTTCAAGAAATTTGATCAGTGTGCAACACAATGTAATTGGACCACCAAATTTAATCACATGGGCTAACTGACACCAGAACTGTTTGTTGTGAACTGTTCACATGCAATCTTGCAATCTTGAATTAATTGGATTAATCCTATTATCTATCACATGCAGTCGATTAATGCCGACAAAAAATCTATCACATGCAAACAATCAACAATCCGACAATGTTTTATCAATTCACATGCAATCTTTTTTTCAAATTACTGACAATCTTAAATGTTCAACAAAATAACTGGGCCGCTAATATACACTGAACCGACATTATGTAAAAACATATGATGATTGGACCGTTGGAGCGAAACTATGATTTTGGTGACCTTATGAGCGGAACCAACTTTTGTTCAGATGAGCGAAACTAAGAAATGACTTATAAGCGGAACTATGAAATGACAAAAGAGCGAAACCACAGTGATGACTGAAGAGCAGAACCACTTAGTTGACTAAAGAGCGGAACCACTAAAATGAACTTATGAGCGGAACTAGGATGACAAATGAGCGAAACTACAGATTTTTTGACGCGGAAACGGACCAAAAAACTTCGATTTCTCCTAAACGGCTAGGAGTTTGGATCTGAAACTTGGTAGGGTTATAGATCAGGTGTTTTCGCACAACATATCAAAAAATCAGCCGATTCGGACCGTAAAATCCTGTTCAATTTGACGAATTTCAGTAAAAAATGTGAAAAATGTGAAAAAATGAAGAAATAGATGAAATTCGGATCTGAAATCGCTGAAATCTGGTACGAATCAATGTGTTTGATCAAAGCAATCGAGCTCCTAGCTCTGATACCACTTGTAGGACCGGTTTTGACACCGTTCTATTGCGTAACGAACATTCGATGTGCGGAATCCGTGAACGTGCGTAACCGAACACACAATAACGTACTAGAACCGTGATTTTATTGAAGAATATGACGTGTACGATACAAAAATCACGTGGAGAGAGTTTTCTCTCTCTAGACTTTCTCTCTCTAGACTTGAATCTCCAAAATCACAAAATGAGCCAAAAGTCTTTAACTTTACAACTAAATCCTCTATTTATAGGCCTTGGAATTAATGAGATTTCTCATTAATTACCAAAATGCCACCTTGCTAAAACTATCTAAATATTACAATAAAAGCTTGATTTCTTCGGTTTCTCGCTACGACTCGGATTGACGAAGGCGATAGATATTAATGCACTAACAAACGTGCCCCAGGAACTGCACCTCTCGTAACCAGAAGGCACATTTTGAAAACTTTGCATACAATTTCTCTTTTCTGAGTGTCTCTAATACTTCACGCAAATGACTTGCGTGTTCCGCGGGTGCATTAGTTAACCCGAAGGACATCACAAGAAACTCGTAATGTCCGTACCGTGTATGGAAAGCCGTCTTCGGTATATCTTCCTCTTTGACTTTCAACTGATGGTACCCCGATCTAAGGTCAATTTTGGAGAACCAATTTGCGCCTTGCAATTGGTCAAATAAGTCATCGATCCTTGGGAGTGGATATCGATTCTTCACTGTGAGTTTATTTAACTCCCGGTAATCGATACACATCCGCATGATCCCATCCTTCTTTTTCACAAATAGCACCGGTGCGCCCCACGGAGACACACTTGGCCGGATAAACCCTTTGTCTAGCAGATCTTGGATTTGAGACATCAATTCTTGTAATTCTGATGGCGCGAGCTAATACGGCGCCTTTGCCATAGGTTTCGCGCCCGGAATCAATTCGATTCCGAACTCTACCTCCCGTTCTGGCGGTATTCCCGGTAGATCCTCCGGAAATACATCGGCGTATTCACGTACTACTGGTACGTCTTCAATCCTTGGCGATCTTTTGTCTGGTTCGTTCGCATATATCATGAACGCTCTGCATCCACGTCTCATGAGCTTATGAGCCTTTAACATCAAGCACATAACGGGTTTACCCCCTTTTTCTCCATAGATGGTAACATGTTTTCCACTTGGAGATGTTAATTTAATCTCCTTGTGGAAGCACACAACCTTCGCATGATGTCGGGATAGCCAATCCATCCCAACTACTACTTGGAATTCTCCTATTGACATTGGAATTAAGTCTATCAAGTATTCTTCACCATCAATATTCATTCTACAATTTTGGCATACATCGCATACAATAAAGCTTTTGTTATCACCTATTTCTACCTCTAAAGGCATAGGAAATTTTGTCAGTTCGAATGAAGGATGTCGAATAAATCCATGTGAAATAAAGGATTTATTCGCACCCGTATCAAATAACACATGTGCGGGAATTAAATTTATGGCAAATATACCTGAGACCACATCGGGCTCCATTTTCGCCTCCGCTGCTGTTAACTGGAAGGATCTTGCTTTTGCTCGTGGTGTCTTAGTATGTATATCCTTGTCATCTTTCTTTCCGATCAACTCCGGGCACTCAGATTTCTTGTGACCCGGCTGATAACATTTGTAACACACCGACACCTTCCCCGGGCACAACGCAGCTGTGTGCCCTGTTTTCCCACAAATAGGACACGGCTTGTCCTTAAACCGGCACTCACCCTTGTGCCCTTTCCCACATACCCTGCAGTTTGGTGACCCACATTTTCCTTCCTGTTTCTTCGATGATTCGGTCGTGCGCGCCTTTTTCGTCGGGCTTGGATTAACTACCTGTGCCCTTCTTTCGCCTCTTTCAATCTGTTTCTTCAACTCTATCTCCCGTTCTCGAGCAACGTTTATAATCTCGGTGAGGGTGTCATACTTTGAAGGAGTCATAAACTCTCTATACTCGGCGCTCAACATATTATAGTAATAATATATTTTCTGCTCTTCGTTCATTATCAGTTCATCACAAAACTTCATTTTATCCATGAATGTTCCCGTGATTTTATCGATAGATTCACCCTTGTGTCGAAGCTGCATGAATTCTTCCTTGATTTTGTTGATAACTGCCTTGGGACTATGATGTTTAAGAAACGGCGTCTTAAACTTGTCCCATGTCATAGCCTTAGCCGCTTCACTTCCGATCTCTTTCTTCTTGTTATCCCACCAATCTTTCATCTGACCCCTTAACAAACACGTGCTGTAGGCTACGTAGTCATCTGTATCGCAATGGGTCCTTTCGAATACTCCCTCCATATCACTTAGCCACCGTTGGCATATTATCGGGTCAACCTCCCCATTGTAAATTGGTGGTTTACACGCCATGAATTCTTTATATGAACAAGGCTTTCGTCCTCCCGACTTTTCCTTTGCTAAATTGGTATTATCCTCCAATTTCTTGATTCTTTCATCCACCACTGATAATACCGTGTTTTGGATTTCATCAATGAAACCAGACAAACTGTTTTCGATTGCCTTTCCTACTTCCTCAGCAATCACTTCTCTCATTTGTTCGGTGACTCTCGGCACCGCATCATCGTTACCTTTATCCGTAATCTTTAACTGAAATGTTTACATCAAGCGTTAAATATTTCATCTATAGCATATGGTTTATTTACTTCGGTTTATTCAAGTTCATAACTTGTTTTCACCGCTTTTATTTAATACACTTTCTGGGTTTGAGTGTGTTAACGCGCTCTTCCCATGCATATCTATTCATTATTTCCTTTTTATACTTAGTAACTCTACTTAGAACAATTAACTCTTACCGGATACTTGATCAAGCTTGAACCGAACACACTTTGCTAACAACCTTAAGCTCTGATTACCAACTTGTAACACTCGACTTATATTATTGCTATTTTAGTTATAAAACAAGGACTTTACAAAACGAAAAGCATACTTGACAAAACATAGTTAAGTTACACAAGTTTAGTGGATCAACATAAGTAACCACTTAGTTAAAGTATTCACAACTAATAGAGTTTACAAAAAGAGACATCATTGTTTAGACAAGTTTAGTTTAGCGCGGAAGCCTAAAAAAATAGTGTTCGGTTCTTCATAATCATGCTTGATCACCATCCGAATAATCCCATCATTACCTAGAGTCAAAACCATTCATAATGTTAGTTTTGACATTGAAATAAAGTGTATAAACAAGTTCCTGCGTCAAAATATAACAAAAATAATAATTTTCCAATTCTGGTTCTGCCGCGTGTCGCGGCGGAATTCACTTAGGCCGTCGCGTGTCGCGGCAGCTTCCGCATGTCGCGGGGGAAACCTTTTTCCAGCAGGTGCAGGTTTAAAACCTGCATTTCTGCCCAGCTCCGGAAATTCTCAATTTTCCAACTTTAAATGGTCATAACTTTTTACTTGCTAGTCCGTTTTAACCGATTCTTTTTCCTATGAGTCTGTAATAAAATTACGGATCTAACCACGTAAATTTCACATCACGGAAACCGAGTTACCAGTGATTCGTTCCCGATTTCCTTATTTTGATTATCCAACCCATTAACAATAGTTGCATTATACCACATTTCAGTTTCATATTACTCTTAGGCATGGTTACCCAATTCCCCAGGCTTATAACCTTGGCGTAATTACGCCATTCATGGCTTTGTGTTCCCTTAGAACTAAAAGCTCGTTTCCTCGGAATTCAAACATTCCGTTTCAAGCGACATTTGCAACTTACTTTTTATTTTTTGATCCAATATCCCTATTTTGGTCAAAAATCAAGCAATGATAATGCAACCAAACTTTCTGTTGTGAGGTGTGATGCTTGAATCAATGAATAATATTAAGGATCACTCTTATTATGTAATGAACAAGTGGCACAGGGATTTATACGAGGAAAAAGCCCTTGATCAATGAATGATCTCCGGCATAAAAAACCTCGGGTGATGGAAACTACCGATCACCAACTCAGATTAAACAAGAAATGTGTTACAACTTCTGATGATAGCGAGCTAATTACAAGGATCACTATAGTGTAATGTGCAAAAAAGTGTGTAATCGCCAACTGAATTGTCAAGAGCTGGTGAGAGCAGTTAGGAGTGTGTGTGTTAAGCTAAAATTAGCCAAGTGTTTCTATTTAGCTCGCTATCCCCTTTAAAAATAGAAAATATCTAAGCTAACAAACATTTCGCATTTGGTGCAAGTCCTCCACGAACTCCATAACGTCCACTTCAGCCATGCACGTGCGGAATAAACATGGAATATGCTCCAGGAATATCGCCAAGACCAAGTCCTAGCTCGTACTCCTGCAAAACAACATCATATTCAAAGCAGACAATCGTTAGTATAAGGATCCTTATGATGATGCATGATCCTGATCCTGCAATACTTCTGAGGATCACTAATTCAGACAGAAGTGAGGATCACTAAACCCAACAGCAATTGAGGATCACTGATCATTCAAAAATCCTCCCCTAACAATTGCCCCCAAAATATAAGGAGTAATGATGCAGATAACGAGTTATATTTTCTCGTCCTCATCCGCAACGAATCATCCACATAACTACCGTTATAAGCGGACTAGCCATTAACATCCTGACGTCATTGAGGTGACTATCCTGCAAAATCATCATTATAAATTGAAGTTAGAGATAAGGGTTAGAGACCATTTAAATTCGTGCGTTTCCTCTTTAAATCCTCATTCGAAGACTTGATCAGGTACTTCTCTTTCCTTTCTCTCTTCATCTTCTTACTCTGTTTCTCCTTCTTCACCACCGTTACAATCAAAATGATGCTATGATCCTCACCGACTAAGGATCACAAGAAGGACAGCCCCTTGAAAAGCCAAGGGATCATAAAAGATTCTGCAAAAGAACGTTACTGCTTTACCGATCCACAGATAGACAGAATCCGCCATTGTTTTCCGACGAACACCGTTTTCAAACCATTTGATCCCACCGTTCTAAGTGATCTCGTTTCTGAAACCTATGTAGCTTTTCCAGTCACCCCATTCATAATAGGATACACATATCCTTTTCCAGATTTCACCCAATCCTTCTTCTCTCTCACTGGCATCTCCTACATCCAGGCAATCCCTATGATCTGGAGGGTCTTGATCACCCTTGAAAGGATCATAGAGCAACAAGGTATTGATCTGGGAATGTCGGAGCTTGCAGAGATGTACGACCTCGTAAGCCATGGATCACACCGATTTCTACTAAAACATAAACCTGGTGAAGAACATCCCATCTTCAAAGCCACTAAGAATGACACCAACTGGAAACGGCGATTCTTCTTTGTCAGGAGGGATTCTATCCCTGATGGAAAGGATCTGCCTAGAAAATGGACCACTCATGGTAGGATAGAGGATCCTTAGGAGGATCACCGGATGAGTTTGCTTCTGACCAGGATCACTAACATGTTTTCATTTCTATTGTGCACTCGTTTCTGTTTCACATCTCTTCAAGACACCTGCAACAAAGGAAAGGCTTGCTGCTTTCCGAAGACTTGATCCTGCAATAAGATCATTTAAAGCAAACACCCAGGATTCTCAAGAAGCATCCTCAGGTTCTGTCACTATGTCGAGTAAGTATCCATGTTTATATGTAATTAAATGCTTAAATAAGAATAAAATAAGGATACTTATCTGTTTTGAATGTGTAGGTGCTGGAAATCTTCAAGATCTGCCTCCAAATTCAGTGTCACTGACCTTGACACTGTCCGATCCTCAAAGAAGAAGCTTGCTGCCAGTCCAACTGTCTCGATCCCCAAGGCACCCACTTCTAAAGGCAAGGGTGGCAAGAAAAGGAAGACCTCTGAGGCTGACAATCTACAAGGCTTGCCTCTGATCTATCACCAGTTCTTTGAGTACTTTAATGATGTAAGGATCACTGACTTAGCTTAAATATCCTGCTTACTTTAGGATCACGTGATCCTGAACTTTGCACTGTCTTCTTTGCAGAAATTTGCTGAAATCGAGGACTATGTTGGGAATGTTGAAGAGCTGGAAGGGAAATACTCGGACCTTCAACAAGTTGCGGTGCTCAAGGATCACAAGATTGCTTCTCTTGAAAAAGACCTCAATGATGCCAAGACCAAGACGGCTAAATTTCTGATCAATGCTGATTATGAGAAGCACGAGCTCATGGAGGGTGCCAAAGTCTCCGCTGCCATTGCCATGTATAAGATCAAGCTGCAGATGGCCCAAGAAGCTCAGGATCCTGACTTCAACAGGAGCAACTGGGACATTGAGGGCTGGAAGGCTAGACTGGCTGAGCTGGACGACGAAGAAGAGGCTGAAGAGGTTTTAGCAATCGAGGCTGGTGGCAGTGGCAAGGATCAGGGTGGAGAGGCAAGTGGAGCTGGCGATGGTGATGCAGCAAAGGTGTAAGCTGCAAGGATGGGCGATGATGGACACTTCTAGACATAGCCGGAGCCCATTTTTTAAGTTTAGTAGTGGTTTTTTGGTTATGATGTTTTTGTTGAACAATGATGGGTTGTAATAACTTTAGACAATAGTTGCTAGGGTGAAGGATCATGGATCCTTGAATAATAGGCAGGATAATGGGTAGTGGATGGATCCTCTGTTTGGGGGATGAAGCCACTCGTTATCCTTCCATCTTTTATTTCCTGCACTACAAAGACCCGTAAACAATGGACACCCTTTGCCAACCCATGTGGACGGGCCACGTTTTGCTGGTAGAAACGTGGGTTGGCAATTTTGACAACCTTAAGGGGTTTAACGTTTTGTGAATAAAATAGCTTTAACTTTTTGGCTATCTCCCGTGTTATTATCCTTATGAATCCTTTAGTTTTCAATAGTTGTGATATATATTTGTTTAAATAAGAAAAGTTAAACAACTTAAGTTTAAGAATTTCAGGATATGATCCAGGATCAAATATCCTATAGTCGAAAAGTTCCGAAAAGTAGTATATTTTAAGGATCATAAGTTCAGTTGTCAAAGTATAAGGGTTACTCAAATGAATAATGAATAAAATCAAAATAGTTAAGGATCATACCTGAGAATCCAAGTTAGGATCCTAACCTTTAACGTCATAATCAGGATAACTGTTTTGGTGAAAAAATCAAGCAATGATAATGCAACCAAACTCTCTTTTACGGGGAATGATGCTTGAATTATTGAACGATATAAAGGATCACTCTGAAATGCAATGAACAAATGACACAGAGATTTATACGAGGAAAAAACCCTTGATCAATGAATGATCTCCGGCATAAAAAACCTCGGGTGATGGAAACTACCGATCACCAACTCAAATTAAACAAGAAATGTATTACAACTTCGGATGATAGCGAGCTAGTTACAAGAATCACTATAGTGTAACGTGTATAAAAGTGTGTAATCGCCAAGTGAATGGTTACGAGCTGGTGAGAGCGGTTACTAGTGTGTGTTTAGCCAAAATTAGCCAAGTGTTTCTATCTTAGCTCGCTATCCCATTTAAAAATAGAAAAAACCTAAGCTAACAAACATTCCGCAATTCATGCAAGTCTCCCACGAACTCCATAACGTCCATATTGGCCAAGCACATGCGGAATAAACATGGAATATGCTCCAGGAATATCGCTAAGACCAGGTCCAAGCTCGTACTCCTGCAAAACAACAACATATTCAAAGTAGACAATCGTTAGAATAAGGATCCTTACTATGATCCATGATCCTGGTCCTGTAACACTTCTGAGGATCACTAGCTAAAACAGAAGCAAAGATCACTAAACCCAACAGTAACTGAGGATCACTGATCATTAGTAAATCCACCCCTAACAATTGCCCCCAAAATATAAGGAGTAATATTGTAAATAATGAGTTGTATTTTGTCGTTCTTATCTGCAACGAATCATCCAGCAAACTAGCCGTTATAAGCGGACTAGCCGTTGAGATCCTGACGTCACTGAGGTGACTATCCTGCAAAATCATCATTATAAATGGCAGTTAGAGATAAGGGCTAGAGAGCATTTAAATTCGAGCGTTTCCTCTTTAAATCCTCATCAGAAGACTTGTTCAGGTACTCCTCTCTCTCTCTCTTTTCTCTCTTCATCTTCTTGCTCTGTTCCTCTTTTTCCACCATCGTCATTACGGAAATGATGCTCCGATCCTCACCGGCTAAGGATCATAAGAAGGACAGCCCCCTAAAAAGCCAAGGAATCATTAAAGATTCCGCAAAAGAATGCTGCTGCTTTTCCGACCCGCAAATTGACAGAATTCGCCATTGCTTCCCGGCGAATACCGTTTTCAAACCGTTTGATCCCACCGTTTTAAGCGACTATGCCTCTGAAACCTGGATAGCATTTCCAGTCACCCCGTTTACCATAGGATATACCTACCCTTTTCCAGCTTTCACTCAATCCTTCTTCTCTCTTACCGACATCTCTTTCATCCAAGCGATGCCTATGGTCTGGAGGGTCTTGATCACCCTTGAAAGGATCATCGAACAGCAGGGTATTGATCTAGGAATGTCAGAGCTTTCAGAAATGTATGATCTTGTTAGTCATGGGTCTCACCGATATCTGCTCAAACATAAGCCGGGTGAAGAACATCCTATCTTTAAAGCCACTAAAAACGACACCAACTGGAAACGGCAATTCTTCTTCGTCAGAATAGATTCTATCCCTGACGGAAAGGATCTGCCTAGAAAGTGGGCCACTCATGGTAGGATAGAGGATCCTTAGAAGGATCACTAGATGAAAACTTGCTTCTGACCAGGATCACTAACATGTTTTCATTCTTTTGTGCAGCTATTTCTGTTTCTCATCTCTTCAAAACACCTCCAACGAAGGAAAGGCTTGCTGCTTTTCGAAGACTTGATCCTGCAACAAGATCATTCAAAGAAAACACCCAGGATTCTCAAGAGGTATCCTCAGGTTCTGTCACCATGTCAAGTAAGTATTCGTGTTTATATGTGATTAAATGATTAAATAAAATAAGGATACTTATCTGTTTTGAATATGTAGGTGCTGGAAAATCCTCAAGATCTGCCTCCAAATTCAGTGTCACTGACCTTGACACTATGCAATCCTCGAAGAAGAAGCTTCCTGCTAGTCCAACTGCTTCGATCCCCAAGGCACCCACTAAGGGTAGAGGTGGCAAGAAAAGGAAGACCTCTGAAGCTGAGAATCTACAAGGCTTGCCTCTGCTCCGTCACCAGTTCCTTGAGTACTTTAATGAGGTAAGGATCACTGACTCAGCTTAGGTATCCTGCTCACTTGAGGATCGCGTGATCCTGATATTTACACCATCTTCTTTGCAGAAATTTGCTGAGATTGAAGACTGCGTTGGAAACGTTGAAGAAATTGAGCAAAAGTACTCTGATCTCCAACAAGTTGTTGTGCTCAAGGATCACAAGATTGCTGCTCTCGAGAAAGACCTCCAAGATGCCAAGACCCAGACGGCTAAAGTCCTGATCAACACTGACTATGAGAAACATGAGCTCATGGAGGGTGCCAAGGTCTCTGCTGCTATTGCTATGTACAAGACCAAATTGCAGATGGCCGTGGAAGCTCAGGATCCTGAGTTTGACAGGAGCAACTGGGATGTTGAGGGCTGGAAGGCTAGGCTCGCTGAGCTGGAGGATGAAGAAGAGGCTGAGTAAATTCTAACAATCGAGGCTGGAGGTAGTGGCAAGGATCAGGGTGGAGAGGCAAGTGGAGCTGGAGATGGTGATGCAGCGAAGGTGTAGGCTGCAGCAATGGGCGATGATGGACACTTCTAGACATAGCCGGAGCCCATTTTTTAGGTTGGATAGTGGTTTTAAGGTTATGGTGTTTTAATCTCGAACAATGATGGTTGGTCTGTACTTTGAACAATAGTTTTTAAGGTTAAGGATCTATGATCCTTTGAACAATAGGTAGGATAGTAGGTGGTGGAGGGATCCTCTGTTTGGGGGATGAAGCCACTTGTTATCCTTCCGCCTTTTATTTCCTGCACTGCTATGACCGCATGAACAATGGACACCCTTTGCCAACCCATGTGGACGGGCCACGTTTTTCTGGTAGAAATGTGGGTTGGCAATTTTGACAACCTTAAAGGGTTAAATATTTTGTGAATAAATAAAAATTTAACTTTTTAACTTATCTTGTGGTGTTATCCTTGTATATCCTTTAAATTTTCAATTGTTTTGATATACACTTGTCTGAATAGGAAAAGTTAAACAAATTAAGTTTAAAAATTTTAGGATATGATCCAGGATCAAATATCCTATAATCGAAAAGTTCCAAAAATTAGTATATTTTAAGGATCATAAGTTCAGTTGTCAAAGTATAAGGGTTATTCAAATGAATAAAGGATAAAATCAAAATAGTTAAGGATCATACCTGAGAATCCAAGTTAGGATCCTAACCTTTAACATTATAATCGGGATAACCATAAGACAAACCTTAGTAGAAGGTAAGGATTAAGGATACTTAGTTGTTTAACTTCGAAAACCTGAAATAGAATATAACTTGGGACTAAGCCAACATATAAGACAAGTTAGTAACTGGGGACAAGCCCAACAATTCTGGGGACAAGCCCAATGTACCGGGGACGAGCCCAAAGGATAACTGGGGATAAGCCCAAAGGATAACTGGGGACAAGCCCAAAGGATCGTGTGTAAACTGGAGTATGGCCCTTACTGGCGACTATCCAAACTTAGTGACATGAAAATGCCAAAACCTTAGCTAACGTGAAAACGTTAGAAACCTTAGGAACGGATGTATGGTACGTCTACCATTATACGTAAGATCCTGGGTACAGCCAGTACAATGAAATTGTCAGCCCCTAAAACGAGTATTGGTCCCATTGCCATGAACTGTACCAGGATCATCGTGCGCTACTGGCGATACTGGGGTCAGGCCCAAACTGGGGACAAGCCCAAAACTGGGGACAAGCCCAAATAACTGGATACTTCTGTGGATAACCAATCCTTTGTTAAGGATACCTGAACCTTCAAAACTCAGAATCAAGTGAAAGGAGGATAAAGGATGCAGGATCCTTATCCTTATATAAGAAAATAAAAGAATGAAATAGTTTGAGATTAGAATGTTACCAAAATGAGGATCATCTGTTCTGTAAGGATCCTTCAAGGATACTCGTCATGTGAGGATCACGGATCCTTGTCACATGAAGTATTTCTTCAAATGGACAGCATTCCAGGCTCTTGGTAGCAAATCACCTTCCATTGTCAGCAACCGATATGCCCCCTTTCCTGCCTCAGCTTCAATCAAGTAAGGACCTTCCCACTTTGGAGCCAACTTTCCATCAGCATGATTAGTGGTATTCTGAAATGCTTTCCTTAGTACCATATCACCAACTTGGAATTTCCTGATCCTGACATTTTTGTTGTAGGCTCCAGCCATCCTTTGTTGATAACTGGCCATCCTTATCCTTGCCAAATCCCTGAGTTCTTCTATAGTATCTAGGTCTTGAACCAAGTTTCCAACATTTTCTTCAGGATCACGAATGCTTGTTCTTGCAGTAGGAACCACCATCTCTGTCGGGATCACTGATTCTGCCCCAAATACCAAAGAAAATGGAGTTTGGCCAGTAGCATTCTTGGGAGTTGTCCTATCAGCCCAAAGCACATAGGGTAGTTCTTCTGCCGACTTTCCTTTCTTGGATCCAAGCTTCTTTTTCAAGTTGTTGATGATGATCTTGTTAGATGATTCTGCCTGACCATTAGCTTGTGGATGGACTGGTGTTGATGTTCTCATCTTAATCCCCCAGCTGTCACAAAAATTAGTAGTTCTACTCCCAATAAATTGGGATCCATTATCACATACAATTTCAGAAGGAATACCAAATCTAGTAATAATGTTTCTTCTAATGAAGGATATAACTTCCTTTTCTCTGACTTGGGCAAAGGCTTCAGCTTCTATCCACTTGGAGAAGTAATCAGTCATAGCAAGCATGAACACTTTTCCACCAGGTGCCTTAGGAAGCTTACCAACTATATCCATTCCCCATCTCATAAATGGCCAAGAGGAGGATATAGGATGCAAAAGTTCAGCCGGTTGATGAAGGATATTACTATGTCTTTGGCAAGAATCACACTTCTTGGCATATTCCACAGCATCCTTCTTCATAGTAGGCCAATAGTATCCTATCCTCAGGATCCTTGAGAACAATGCTCTGCCCCCGGTGTGGTTTCCACAATCTCCTCAATGGAAATCTTTTAAGACTTCTTGGATTTCAGGATCCTCAATGCATCTTAGATATGGTCCTGCAAGAGATCGTTTGTGTTTTGGTCAAAAATCACACAAGGATAATGTAACCAAACTTTATGAAAATGGGGTATGATGCTTGGTTAATTATAAAAGTAAAGGATCACTTTTGTGATAAAGATGCAAAGACACGATGATTTATATGAGGAAAAAGCCCTTGATCAATGAATGATCTCCGGCATAAAAAACCTCGGGTGATGGCAACTACCGATCACCAACTTCAATATAACAAAAATATGATTACAACTTTGGATGATAACGAGCTGAGTACAAGGATCACTGAGTGTCTAAGTGTTTGAGAGTTGTGTCGTATGTTGTGTGTTTTTTTCCGAATGAAGAAGGGTGGTACTTATATGTGTGTAGGTGACCTATTTTAGGTAAAATGACTAATTATCAGCTCATTACCCCTTTAGAAATAAAGACAATCTAGCCTAAATTGCTGCCCATAAATCAAGCCTAGTTTCCATATCCTGTACAACGTCTTTCTTCGATTAAGCTCTTGCCATATTTGTGAAGACGCGTTCCTGGATCATGATGTCTAGAGCATATCCTGCTAGATGTTCCTGCAAAACAATATTGTATTGAGTGGAAGTGGCCGTTAGTATGAGGATCACCATAATTCCCCATGATCCTGATCTTGAAGTTCCGCGGAGGATCACTGTCTGCCAAAGAAACAAGGATCACTGGTTAGGATCATGTGTAAGGATCACCTATAAAAATCCAGCCCTAACAATTGCCCCCAAAATATAAGGAGTTAATAGTAAATAGACGAGTTATATTTTGTTTTGATCTTATCTCTAACGGGCGATTCCGGATAACTAGCCGTTACGCATGGACTAGCCGTTGTGATAATTACGTCACAGATGTGACAATCTCTGCAAATCATCATTATAAATAGGAGATAGGGTTAGGATCACTTTGCATTTAAGTTCGAGATATCTTCCCTTTATAATCGCTACCGAAGACTGATCAGGTATCCTCTTCTTCTATCTTTCCCTTCTTCCTTCTCTTTGCTCTGTTTTTCGTTTCTACTTTGTTTCTGTTCCAAACATGTTGCTCCGGAATTCTCCGCACAAGGACTCCAAGAAGGATAGTCCCTTAAAAAGCCAGGGGATTGTCAAGGATTCTCCTACGGAGAGGTGTTGCTTTAGTGATGCTCACGTAGACAAAATTCGTCATTGCTTTCCGGCGAATGCAGTTTTTAAATCCTTTGATCCTACTGCTTTGAGCGACTTTGTCTCGGATGTCTGGGTGGCTTTCCCTGCTACCCCGTTTGCTATAGGGTACTCGTATCCTTTTCCAGACTTTACCCAGTCTTTCTTTTCCTTAACCGGCATCTCTTACATCCAAGCTATGCCGATGATCTGGAGGGTTCTTTATACCTTCGAGAGGATCATCGAGCAGGAAGGGATTGATCTGGGGATGGCGGAGTTAGCTGAGTTTTACGATCTCACCACCTTCGGTTCTCATCGATATTTGTTGAAACGGAAAGCTGGGGAGGATCACCCAATCTTCAAAGTTACTAAGAATGATACCAACTGGAAACGTCGGTTTTTCTTTGTTAAGAGGGATTCCATCCCGGATGGGAAGGATTTGCCCAAGGAATGGGCCACTCATGGTAGGGTAGAGGGTCCTCGAAGGATCACTATCAGTCCTGTCTCATATGATGAGGATCACTGACGTCTTTTTTCCTTTGTCTTTTATGCAGCTATTTCCATTACTTGTCTGAAATTAACCCCCACTGCAAAAGAGAGAGTGTTAGCTTTTAAAAAGCTTGATCCTGAAGTTAGAAGCTTCCAAATCACTTTCCAAGATTCTCAAGAGATATCCTCTGCATCTGCCACAATGTCAAGTAAGTATCCTTATAGAAAGTAAGTTTTATGTAAGAGTATTTAATTTAACAAGGGAACTTATCTTGTTTTTGAATTGTGTAGGTGCTGGAAAATCTGCCAAGTCTGCCAAATCTGCCTCCTTGTTTGGGATTGATGATCTTGCCAAGGTCACGTCTTCGAAGAAGAGGACTTCGGTTGCTAGTCCTTCTGCTTCAGCCCCTAAATTACCCATTAGGGGTAAGGGAAAGAAGAGGAAAGTTTCTGAGGATCTTCAAGGATTCTCTCTCCTCCGTCAGCAATTTCTTGATTCTGTCAACGAGGTCAGGATCACTGCCCCTGTTGGTTATCCTGATGGTTTTTGAGGATCACCCGTGTCTGACGTTATATCCTGTTGTTTTTGCAGAAACTTAATGAAATAGAATCTTATGTTGGCCACGTTGAAGATCAGGATCGCCAGATTGCCGACCTTCATCAAATGGGTGTGCTGAAGGATCTCAAGATTACTGATCTTGAGAAGAAGATCCGGGCTGTTAAGGATGAGGCTGTCAAAGCATTGATCAAGTTCGATTATGAGAAGCATGACATTACTCAGGACGCTAAAGTTTCTGCCGCGATAGCTATGTACAAAATACAACTGCAGATGGCCACGGAGGCTCAGGATCCTTCTTTTGATAAGAGCACATGGGACATTGAAGGCTGGAAGGCAAGGCTGGCAGAGTTGGAGGATGACGATGATGTTGAGGATATCCCTATGCTTGAAGGTAGAGATGCTGGTAAGGATCATGGGGAGGCGAGTGGAGCTGGTGGTGATGGTGCAGAGAAGGTTTGAGCTGCAAGATTGGGCAATGATGGAAACTTTTAGACATAGCCGGAGCCCAATTTTTTAAATTTTGATAGTAGTTTGTGGTTTTGAAACAATTATGGTTTGTAATCTTCGAACAATAGTTTTTAGGGTTAAGGATCCTGGATCCTTCGAACAATGGGTAGGATTGCAAAAGGTGGAGGGATCCTCTGTTTGGGGGATGAAGCCTTTGTGATCCTGCCGCTTTTATTTCCTGCAAAATGCTAAGACCGCATCTGTCACACCCCCAAAATCCACCTGCGGAGTATCACCGCTTGGGAGCGTGACTGACCAGGATCAAGCCACCAATCATACAGAACATTGTATAAGGTAAAAGTAATTGCAATATAATCCAAACCAATTCCATATGAAAGGTGTTTCCAAAACATAAGTAAGTTATCATTGTTTAGCGGAAGCGTATTATTGTAAAACCCATAGTAATAAGTATCAAATATCAAAAGAGTTTAACATGATGATCACGATCCAAGCCCCACAACGACCAGCTCCTCCGTGTGCAAGCTCCATATACCTAACGTCCTGCAAGGCATGTAACAGAGGGTCAACAACTAGTTGAGCGAGTTCACAGAAAGTAAATGCGTAATAGTAAGTTCGTTTGCAACAGGTGGCTCTACTGGGCCGTTAGTACGTTCTATTGGTGGGGGCTTCCCACGTTGTATAACCACTAGACTATTCGTAACTATAAGTATCCTTCACAACCGAGGATAGTGATCAGTATGAGTATCCTGCACATCCGAGGATAGTGATCAGTATAAGTATCCTTCACATCCGAGGATAGTGATCAGTATAAGCATCCTTCACAACCGAGGATAGTGATCAGTATAAGTATCCTTCACAACCGAGGATAGTGATCAGTATAAGTATCCTTCACATCCGAGGATAGTAATATGGTAGTCTAGTCATAGTGTCAGTAGTGTATCTATTCAACCTTATCCTTTCAATCCCATTCCCAACACCCCGGGAATCCCATGCCTTGGTAAGAGTGTGAACTCACCTTGGTTTGCTCGGTATGCTAGGTTATGCACTCACAAGTAATTAATCAAGTCCTATTGTATGCACGTATAACAAATCAGTTCATGTTCACAATGATACGCATGCAATTTAATGTTCACATAACAGTCAGTTTGCATATCGGCACAACACGTATTATTTCACATTAAATCATCAGCTAGTGTGCACGAATACAAATGTTAACGTTCATCACCAAGCATGGCATGCCAAATAAATCAAGCACATATTCCATCATTCAAAGTATGTTCACAATCCCTAATATCTTTCGATCCAACTGTTATCTTTCGACACATTAGTGATCTTTCGACACACAGTTATCACAGTTATCATTCGGACCGAATGTTATGTTTCGAACCAATGTCATCTTTCGGTCAATGTTATCCTTCGGTCAACACTACTATGGTTCGGTCAAAGCTATCCTTCGGTCAACACTACTATGGTTCGGTCAAAGCTATCCTTCGGTCAACACTACTATGGTTCGAAGGACAAGTATCTTTCGGTTCATGTGCTATCTTTCGATAAATATCAGTTACGTTTATTCAAAGTTTCCAAGTTTATCCGATTTTCAATTAACGCAAATTTCAAGTATTCGGTTACCTAAGAATCGATCAAACAGGGAGTTTCATATTAAATCTCATGAACCCTAATTTAACCACATGAACAATGATAACACTTAATCATATTATGTTCCGGTTCCATGAACAATAACAATTTCCGAATTGCATACTATCACAGCCGATCCATTAAACATCATCACCACAGATCCGGTTTTTGTAATTATGGTGGCCGATTAACTAAACTATCCGGCCGATCAATCAAACAGGTTTGGCCGACTTGCTAGCCGATCAACAACAACATCTTAACAATCATGACAATTCAATCCAATTATATTTGCTAAACCTACCTTATCCGATTCATAACAACATACAAACAACATATTGCAAGACAATTGATTAATCATGAAATCAAAGCATCATAAACAACATCACACACTAACCGGAAATCTGGATTACGGAATGAAATCCTTCGAACAGGGAATGGGTCTGCTATGCCGTCACACACACACAAGGGAACTAGGGTTTTTGGAAGTAACTGACGACTTACATGCATTCACATATATAAACGTATCACAGGAATGGGCCAAGCCCATTAGAAAGACTGGGCCGAAAGATGTCGAAGGATATGTTTCGTGATCCTTCGGGCCGAAAGATGTCGAAGGATCCTATCTTTGCTCGAAGGGTATGTTTCGAGATCCTTCGAACCTAAGGTTATCTTTCGTGATCCTTCGATCTGTATGTCATGTTTCGTAATCTGGACTAAGTGTTTTAATAATAATTCTAATATTATTTTCTACCACAGCGTTTAATCACATATAGGCAAAACGACAATACGTTTCATTAAAACACAACGCGTACAATTTCAAGTCCACAATCCAAACAACTAAACAGTCAAAGTCAACGCGCATCTAATGCGAAAGTGAAAGTCAGAAACTCGAGTTGTCACATTATCCCCGACTTAAAAGAAATTTCGTCCCGAAATTTGGTACGCACTCACTGAGGAAGCTAGGTAAGTTACATCGTTCACTGGTTTTCCTGGGGTGTCACATCATCCCCCCGTTGATTTGGAATTTCGTCCCGAAATTCAGTAGTAGTAGCTTCAGCCTCAGAAGTGGATGCATTGGTTTCGAATAACTGGGGGTACTTTTCTTTCATCTGATCTTCGCGTTCCCAGGTATACTCTGGACCACGCTGGGAGTAACAACGAACTCGAACAAGAGGGATTCTCTTGTGTTTGAGGACCTTAACATCCCGGTCCGTGATTTCAACTGGTTCCTCGACGAACTGCAACCGCTCGTCGATAGTGAGTTCCTTAAAAGGAACTATGAGGGTCTCATCTGATAAGCATTTCTTCAGATTCGACACGTGAAATACATTGTGAACTGCACCGAGTTCAGCTGGTAGATTCAACTTGTAGGCTACTTTGCCAATCTTTTCTAAGATTTCGAATGGTCCGACGTACCGCGGATTCAGTTTGCCCCGTTTACCAAAACGTACCACACCCTTCCAGGGTGAAACTTTCAATAAAACCCGGTCTCCGACCTCAAATTCCAAGGGTTTTCTACGCTTGTCCGCGTAGGCTTTCTGACGGTCGCGTGCTGCCGCCATGCGTTGTCGTATCTGCGCAATCTTTTCTGTGGCGTCCACTACAATCTCTGGACCCGTAATCTGGCTATCCCCCACCTCTGCCCAACAGAGAGGTGACCGGCATTTACGTCCGTACAATGCCTCGAATGGAGCGGCTTGAATGCTGGTATGGTAACTGTTATTGTATGAAAACTCCACTAAAGGAAGGTGCTTTTCCCAGCCGTTGCCGAAATCGATAACACACGCTCGGAGCATGTCTGAGGGTGATATGCTGTGCTCATGTCTAAACGAGAGCCAAACGCTTTGTGCATCGCTTGCCATAGCTCTGACGTGAATCGTGCATCCCGATCCGAAATAATGGAGGTGGGCACCCCGTGCCTCGAAACAACTTCTTTAAGATAGATGTCTGCGAGTGTGGAGAACTTATCCGTTTCCTTAATAGCCAGGAAGTGTGCAGACTTGGTGAGTCGATCCACGATCACCCATATAGTATCATTCCCACGCTGAGATCTAGGCAGGCCAGTAACAAAATCCATGGAAATTTCTTCCCATTTCCACTGTGGTATCCTTGGTTGTTGAAGTAGGCCTGAGGGTTTCTGGTACTCTGTCTTGACTCTCGCACAAGTCAAACATTTGCCGACGTAAATTGCAATCTGGGCCTTCATGCTAGGCCACCAATATGTAGTTCTGATATCGTGGTACATTTTATCCGAACCTGGATGTACCGAGTAGCGAGACTTATGAGCTTCATCCATCACAAGTTCTCGTAAACTGCCGTATAGTGGGACCCAAATACGCCCCATTACATAGTATGCACCGTCTTCCTTTTGTTCCATTCGTTGCCTTGAGCCGCGTAAAGCTTCAGCGTTGACGTTTTCGGGTTTTAATGCTTCTATCTGGGCAGTTCGTATCTGTGCAGGAAGACTGGACTGGATAGTAAGCTGTAGCGCTCGCACGCGCTTCGGTAAGGTGTCCTTTCGACTAAGGGCGTCAGCCACAACATTGGCTTTGCCTGGATGATACTTGATGGCACATTCATAATCGTTAAGTAATTCGACCCATCGTCGTTGACGCATGTTCAAATCCTTCTGCTTAAGGATATGCTCGAGACTCCTGTGATCGGTGTAAATTGTGCACTTGGTACCGTATAGGTAGTGTCGCCATATCTTAAGCGCAAAAACAACAGCTCCCAGCTCTAAATTGTGCGTCGTGTAGTTCCGTTCGTGAACCTTGAGTTGACGAGAGGCGTAGGCAATGACTTTATCCCGCTGCATCAATACACAACCAAGCCCCTGTATCGATGCGTCACAATAAACCACGAAGTCGTCGGTGCCCTCTGGCAATGAAAGAATAGGTGCACTGCAAAGCCTATCCTTCAAGTACTGAAAAGCAGTTTCCTGCGTATTACCCCATCTGTAAACGACACCTTTCTGTGTCAGCATAGTAAGCGGCTGCGCGATCTTGGAGAAGTCTTTGATAAACCGCCTGTAGTATCCCGCCAAACCCAAAAATTGGCGTATTTCCGTTGGTGTACGCGGTGCAGGCCAGTTTCTGATCGAATCTACCTTGGATGGATCGACATGAATCCCATCCCTGTTCACCACATGGCCTAAGAAGTGGACTTCACGAAGCCAGAAGTCGCATTTTGAAAACTTTGCGTACAGTTGCTCCTTTCGAAGAAGTTCCAAGATAAGACGTAAGTGCTGCTCGTGTTCCTCCTGACTCTTGGAGTAGATCCGAATGTCGTCGATGAAGACAATGACGAACTTGTCAAGATAGGGTTTGCACACCCTGTTCATGAGATCCATGAAGACTGCAGGCGCGTTCGTAAGCCCGAATGGCATGACAAGAAACTCGTAGTGACCGTAGCGAGTTCTGAATGCTGTCTTGGAGACGTCCTCATCCCGGACTCTCAGCTGATGGTAACCTGACCTTAGATCAATCTTAGAGTAGTAACTCGACCCTTGCAACTAGTCAAATAAGTCGTCAATGCGTGGAAGAGGGTAACGGTTCTTCACTGTGTCCTTGTTCAGTTCACGGTAATCAAGCTCACATCCTGAAGGTGCCATCCTTCTTTTTCACAGATAAATGGTATCCAAGAGTTCTTGTAGCTCCCCAAGGCGAAAAGATAGGTCGGATAAATCCTTTATCCAAGATTTCTTGTAGCTGAGTCGATAGTTCTTCCGATTCTGGTGGAGCTAAGCGATACGGTGCTGGCGATTCCGATTTGCAGGCCGTGGACTCCTGAATCCTAAGCTTCATGACCCATCTTGAGACACCTCTGGCAACGTCCCTCGTTGCACTAACCACCGTGGTGTCTGTTGCATTAGTTACACGTTGGGTAAATTCCCCGATATCCACCCTGCCCCTGACCACCAGAAGTTGGCTGACTCGGCTCTGGTGATCACTATTCTTGCGCTGTTGCTGTGCTTGAGACTGAACGGTAGCTGAACCCTTGCTGGAATACCCATCCCATTACCGCTTGTTGTCACTAGGAGTAGCGGGAGTAGCAGAAGTGGTGGCGGTAGTAATAGCGCTGATACAACTAGGCAGCCTGTTCTGTTCCACTGCCTGATCCGTGAGGCGATGAGCAAGACGCTGAATGTCTTGGATATTGTCGAGGTTAGCCGATGTATCATGGCTCTGAATCTCTGAGGCTAGACCCTTGAGGTACAATTCGATACACTTGCTTGGAGGGTCCACCATGGTTGGACACAAGATGACCAGTTCGTTCGACTGTTTCGTATAAGCTTCAATTTCTGACCCCGTCATTTTCCAATGGTAGAGCTCCACTCCCAACTTGTGGATGTCATCACGCGTGTAGTATTCCCTTATAATGCGTTCTTTGAATTCGTTCCATGGGGTGGCGTTACCAGCTGCCAACCCTAGTATCCGTACTTGCGCGTTCCACCAGATTAGCGCGATTTCTTCCAAAGTACCAGTGGCGTACTTGACCCTGCGAGTCTCAGGGCATTCACACATCCCGAATACTAACTCGAGCTTCCCAAACCAATGGAGTAGTCCCACTGCTCCTTCTGTGCCACTGAATGTGCTTGGACGACAGTCCATGAAGTTCTTGAACGTGCAGACAGGTTGCTATGCGTTCTGACCCGTTGCGTGAGAAAGAGAGGTCATGGTTAAGCGTGAGAGTTGGGTCACAAGAGTAGGATCTAACATCCTAGGATAGGTTTGGAATAGCAGATTATACCTCCTGCTTGTGCGGCTGCAAGCGCCGCAGCAACTTGTTCGTTAATGAGAGCCGTCAACTGGGCTTGGGTCATGTCAACACGTCCAGACATGATCGAACAGTAAAGGTAGCGTAAGTATGAATGGTTCGCGAGTAGTGCGATGACAGAAAAGTGTAGGCATATAGGTGTTCTCAAGTAGTAACAGGTAGTGAGCAAAGTAATGTAAGCATACTACGAGCAAAGTTCTATGCAATTCTAGCACGTAGGCAATAATCATAAACCTTATTACCTAGGATGTTGAGTCTTGCACGTGGAGCGAAGCGTCGTTGTGGATCGTTGAGAGCACTGTTCTGGTTATAGTCTGGTTTTAATAAAAACGTTTTCCCATATTAAAACCAAGTTCTCTATAACCAATGGCTCTGATACCAATCTGTCACACCCCCAAAATCCACCTGCGGAGTATCACCGCTTGGGAGCGTGACTGACCAGGATCAAGCCACCAATCATACAGAACATTGTATAAGGTAAAAGTAATTGCAATATAATCCAAACCAATTCCATATGAAAGGTGTTTCCAAAACATAAGTAAGTTATCATTGTTTAGCGGAAGCGTATTATTGTAAAACCCATAGTAATAAGTATCAAATATCAAAAGAGTTTAACATGATGATCACGATCCAAGCCCCACAACGACCAGCTCCTCCGTGTGCAAGCTCCATATACCTAACGTCCTGCAAGGCATGTAACAGAGGGTCAACAACTAGTTGAGCGAGTTCACAGAAAGTAAATGCGTAATAGTAAGTTCGTTTGCAACAGGTGGCTCTACTGGGCCGTTAGTACGTTCTATTAGTGGGGGCTTCCCACGTTGTATAACCACTAGACTATTCGTAACTATAAGTATCCTTCACAACCGAGGATAGTGATCAGTATGAGTATCCTGCACATCCGAGGATAGTGATCAGTATAAGTATCCTTCACATCCGAGGATAGTGATCAGTATAAGCATCCTTCACAACCGAGGATAGTGATCAGTATAAGTATCCTTCACAACCGAGGATAGTGATCAGTATAAGTATCCTTCACATCCGAGGATAGTAATATGGTAGTCTAGTCATAGTGTCAGTAGTGTATCTATTCAACCTTATCCTTTCAATCCCATTCCCAACACCCCGGGAATCCCATGCCTTGGTAAGAGTGTGAACTCACCTTGGTTTGCTCGGTATGCTAGGTTATGCACTCACAAGTAATTAATCAAGTCCTATTGTATGCACGTATAACAAATCAGTTCATGTTCACAATGATACGCATGCAATTTAATGTTCACATAACAGTCAGTTTGCATATCGGCACAACACGTATTATTTCACATTAAATCATCAGCTAGTGTGCACGAATACAAATGTTAACGTTCATCACCAAGCATGGCATGCCAAATAAATCAAGCACATATTCCATCATTCAAAGTATGTTCACAATCCCTAATATCTTTCGATCCAACTGTTATCTTTCGACACATTAGTGATCTTTCGACACACAGTTATCACAGTTATCATTCGGACCGAATGTTATGTTTCGAACCAATGTCATCTTTCGGTCAATGTTATCCTTCGGTCAACACTACTATGGTTCGGTCAAAGCTATCCTTCGGTCAACACTACTATGGTTCGGTCAAAGCTATCCTTCGGTCAACACTACTATGGTTCGAAGGACAAGTATCTTTCGGTTCATGTGCTATCTTTCGATAAATATCAGTTACGTTTATTCAAAGTTTCCAAGTTTATCCGATTTTCAATTAACGCAAATTTCAAGTATTCGGTTACCTAAGAATCGATCAAACAGGGAGTTTCATATTAAATCTCATGAACCCTAATTTAACCACATGAACAATGATAACACTTAATCATATTATGTTCCGGTTCCATGAACAATAACAATTTCCGAATTGCATACTATCACAGCCGATCCATTAAACATCATCACCACAGATCCGGTTTTTGTAATTATGGTGGCCGATTAACTAAACTATCCGGCCGATCAATCAAACAGGTTTGGCCGACTTGCTAGCCGATCAACAACAACATCTTAACAATCATGACAATTCAATCCAATTATATTTGCTAAACCTACCTTATCCGATTCATAACAACATACAAACAACATATTGCAAGACAATTGATTAATCATGAAATCAAAGCATCATAAACAACATCACACACTAACCGGAAATCTGGATTACGGAATGAAATCCTTCGAACAGGGAATGGGTCTGCTATGCCGTCACACACACACAAGGGAACTAGGGTTTTTGGAAGTAACTGACGACTTACATGCATTCACATATATAAACGTATCACAGGAATGGGCCAAGCCCATTAGAAAGACTGGGCCGAAAGATGTCGAAGGATATGTTTCGTGATCCTTCGGGCCGAAAGATGTCGAAGGATCCTATCTTTGCTCGAAGGGTATGTTTCGAGATCCTTCGAACCTAAGGTTATCTTTCGTGATCCTTCGATCTGTATGTCATGTTTCGTAATCTGGACTAAGTGTTTTAATAATAATTCTAATATTATTTTCTACCACAGCGTTTAATCACATATAGGCAAAACGACAATACGTTTCATTAAAACACAACGCGTACAATTTCAAGTCCACAATCCAAACAACTAAACAGTCAAAGTCAACGCGCATCTAATGCGAAAGTGAAAGTCAGAAACTCGAGTTGTCACAGCATAGACAATGGACACCCTTTGCCAACCCATGTGGACGGGCCACGTTTTGCTGGTAGAAATGTGGGTTGGCAATTTTGACAATCTTTTGAAAGGGTTAATGATCCTTTTGTTTAATAATATAACTTAACTTTTCTGGCTTATCTTGTGTTGTTATCCTTCAATAATCCTCTTATTTCTCAATTGCTGTGTTTGTTAAAATAACAAGAGTTGAAAAAGTGTTTAATAAACTTAGGATATGATCCTAGATCAAATATCCTCATATTGAAAATTCTCAAAGAGTTTTAGTTCATAGGTTCGGTTGTCAAAGTATAAGGGTTGGTTAGGATAAAGAGTATAATCAAAAATAGTCAAGGGTCATACCTGAGGATCCACGTTAGGATCCTAACCTTCAATCAAGATAATCGTAGATAAGACTTTGATAGTTAATAAGGATTAAGGACCCTTATATGTTTAGACTTCCAGAACCTGAAAAGCGAGATATAACTTGGGACTAAGCCAATGTAAAAGATAAATTAGTAACTGGGGACGTGCCCAAAGGATAACTGAGAATGATCCCAGAGGATCACTGGGGACAAGCCCATAGGATAACTGGGGATGATCCCAGAGGATCACTGGGGACAAGCCCATAGGATAACTGGGGACAAGCCCAAAGGATCGTATGTAAACTGGAGTATGGCCCTTTCTGGCAACTATCCAAACTTAGTGACATGAAAATGTCAAAACCTTAGCTAACGTGAAAACGTTAGAAACCTTAGGAACGGATGTATGGTGCGTCCACCATTATACGTAGGATCCTAAATATAGCCAGTACGATGAGGTTGTCAGCCCCGAAAGTGGGTACTGGTCCCAAAGACGTGAACTATACCAGGATCATCGTGCGCTGCTGGCGGAAACTGGGGATAATCCCAAGGATGACTGGGGTTGTACCCAAGGATCTGTGGTGCTTTTGGAGATCTTTGACGATTTGCTGAAGATACCTGAACTATCATAACTCAAATGGTTTGTGAGTAGAGGATGAAGGATACATGATCCTTATCCTTAGGCAAAAAGTAAGAAAATGCAATAGTTTTAGGATAAGCATATTACCAGAGTAAGGATCACCGATATCTCTAGGATCCTTCAAGGATTCTTCAATGTAAGGATCACATGCAGGAAGGATCATGTTCACATGAAATATTTCTTTAAGTGAACAGCATTCCAGGCTCTTGGTAACAAGTTTCCTTCCATGGTTAGCAACCTGTATGCCCCCTTTCCTGCTTCAGCTTCAATCAAGTAGGGACCTTCCCATTTTGGTGCTAGCTTCCCGTCAGCAGGATTGATAGTATTTTGAAATGCTTTTCTCAACACCATATCTCCGACTTGGAACTTCCTTATCCTGACATTCTTGTTGTAGGCACCAGCCATCCTTTGTTGGTAGCTTGCCATCCTTATCCTAGCTAGATCCCTGTTTTCCTCAATAGTATCCAAATCCTGAGCTAGGATTGTAGCATTTTCTTCAGGATCACGAGCATTTGTTCTAGCAGTTGGGATCACCATCTCTGTTGGGATCACTGCTTCTGCCCCAAATACTAAAGAGAAGGGTGTTTGACCGGTGGCATTCTTGGGAGTTGTCCTATCAGCCCATAGCACATAAGGTAACTCTTCTGCCCATTTCCCTTTCTTGGATCCTAGCTTCTTCTTCAGATTGTTGATGATGATCTTGTTGGATGATTCTGCTTGACCATTGGCTTGTGGGTGAACTGGTGTTGATGTGATCATCTTGATTCCCCAACTGTCACAAAAGTTAGTGGTTCTGCTTCCAATGAATTGGGAGCCATTATCACATACAATTTCAGAGGGAATGCCAAATCTAGTTATAATGTTTCTTTTAATGAAGGATATGACTTCCTTTTCTCTGACTTGAGCGAAGGCTTCAGCTTCTATCCACTTGGAAAAATAGTCAGTCATGGCAAGCATAAATACTTTTCCACCAGGTGCTTTAGGGAGCTTGCCAACTATATCCATTCCCCATCTCATGAATGGCCAAGAGGATGGTATGGGGTGTAGTAATTCAGCTGGTTGGTGAAGGATATTGCTATGTCTTTGGCAAGGATCACACCTCTTAGCATACTCTATAGCATCCCTTTTCATGGTTGGCCAGTAGTATCCTGTTCTAAGGATCCTTGAGAATAATGCCCTGCCCCCAGTGTGGTTTCCACAATCTCCTTCATGGAAGTCCCTCAACACTTCTTCAATTTCAGGATCCTCAATACATCTTAAATATGGTCCTGCAAGGGATCGTTTATATAGCACATTATTCAAGATTGTGAATTGAGATACCTTGATCCTGAAAGCTCTAGGATTTTCTCCCATTGGAATCTCTCCGTTTTGCAAGTATTTCACTATTGGTGGGATCCATGATCCTGAATAAGGTTGAGCTTCTTCACTAGGGATTACTGCAGTATCCTCTACTATTTCCATGGCCACCTGATTTTCAATAGCAGGAGCCAGGATATGGATGATAGGGATACTTATATCTTCTGGAATCTTCAAGGATGATCCTAGGTTGGCCAATGCATCAGCCCCTGTGTTCTCCTCCCTTGGTACCTGTGTCAAGCTGAAAGAAACAAAAGAGAGTGCCAATTCTTTGACTATCTCTAAATATTTGGTTAGTTTTTCACCTTTAACAGCATAGGATCCGTTAAAGTGATTAGTGATCAATAATGAATCTACATATACGTTAAGATACTTTACCCCCATATCCTTAGCGATTTGTAAGCCAGCAATTAGGGCTTCATACTCAGCCTCATTGTTAGTCGCTTGGAACTCACAGGCTATGGAGTGGGGTATTATGTCCCCCTGTGGCGATTTTAGTAGGATCCCTAGCCCTGTGCCTTTGATATTTGAGGATCCGTCAGTGTGTAGGATCCAAGGATCCTTGGTCTCATCTAGCTGCTGGACCTCCAATTCTGCTTCCTTTTGTAGATCACTACTGAAATCAGCCACAAAGTCAGCTAATGCTTGAGATTTAATGGCTGTTCTTGGTTCGTATCTTATATCATGGGCACTAAGCTTCACTGCCCACTTAGCCATTCTTCCTGACATATCCGGTTTCCTGAGGACATTCTTAATTGGAAAATTAGTTTTAACAACAATAGTATGGGTTTCAAAATAATGCCTTAACTTAGTCGATGCCATGATTAATGCAAGGATAAGTTTTTCGAGGTGTGAGTACCTGGATTCGGCATCAAGTAGACTTTTACTTACATAGTAGATAGGATAGTGTGTGCCTTCGTGATCCTTAACAAGGACAGCACTTACAGCGGTTGAGGATACCGCTAGATATAAGGATAACACATCTCCTTTTTCCGGTTTTGCTAATGCTGGTGCTGAGGACATATACTCTTTTAGGGCTTGTAAAGCATTCTCATGCTTCTCAGTCCATTCGAACTTCTTATTCTTCCTTAGGATATCGTAAAATTCTCTGCATTTTTCTGAGGATTTCGATATGAATCTGTTCAAAGCTGCTATCCTTCCTGTCAGTCTTTGAACATCCTTGGCATTGGCAGGAGATTTGATATTTATTAATGCTTTGATTTGTTCCGGGCTTGCTTCAATTCCCCTCTGGGTTACCATGTACCCTAAGAACTTTCCTGCCTTAACACCAAAATGGCATTTTGAAGGATTAAGTTTCATGTTGTAACTATCAAGGATATCGAATGCTTCTTCCAAGTCCCTTAGGTGATCCTCAGCTTTCTTTGATTTGACCACCATATCATCTATGTACACCTCCATAGTTTTTCCAATTTGATCCTTGAACATCATATTTACCAGCCTTTGATATGTTGCACCTGCATTTCTTAGTCCAAAAGGCATGGCAATATAACAATATAAACCGGTTGGGGTCATAAAGGCTGTATCCTCTTGGTCAGATGGTTCCATCTGGATTTGTTGGAATCCAGATGATGCATCCATAAAAGTTAACAGTTCATGCCCCGCTGTTGCATCCACCATAGAGTCAATGTGGGGTAATGGGAAAGGATCCTTGGGACATGCCTTATTCAAATCAGTGAAATCGACACATACCCTCCACTTTCCGTTTTTCTTTTGGACAACAACCACATTGGCTAACCATTTTGGATACTTTACCTCTCTGATCATACCTGCTCGAAGTAGTCTCTCTACTTCTTCTTGGATAATGGCATTCCTTTCTGGTGCAAACTTCCTCCTTTTTTGATGGATTGGCTTGATAGACCTGTCAATGCCAAGTTTGTGAGTAATAATATCCTTAGATATACCTGTCATATCTTCATGTTTCCAAGCAAAGGTAGATTTTCTTCTTTTGAGGAAGGATATCATGTCTTCTTTCATGTTGCCAAGGATCCCTGATCCGATATAAATTTTTGATTCAGGATCACTAGGATCCAAGAGGATTTCATCTACATCTTGTTCCCTTGCCTCCAAGACATTCCTTGGAGGATACTGTAATTGCTATTGTTCCCTTGGCTTCGAGGTTGGCTTCATAGATGAGGTATAACAATCCTTAGCCTCTTGCTGATCACTATCGATCTTGATTATCCCCCATGGGCTAGGGAGCTTCACACATTGATGGTAGGTAGATGGAACTGCTTTCATGTCATGTATCCAAGGCCTGCCAAGGATAACGTTGCAACAGGATAAACAGTCAATAACACAAAATTTTTGGTAATTATGTAATCCTTCCACGTAGATTGGGAGTTTGATGTCCCCCAGAGTTTTCTTCGTTTCCCCACTGAATCCAACAAGCACGGAGGATCTTGGTATGATGTCTGATTCTGGGATTCCCATCTTCTTCAAGACATCAAGCTGGATAATGTTCACTGAGCTCCCTCCGTCAATAAGGATCCTGCGGACAAAATGATTAGAGATAAAGAGAGTGATAACTAAGCTATCATGGTGAGGATCCTGAACGTTAATGCGATCATCCTCATCAAATGTTATCATCTTCCCTTCTGAGACACTTGAGGTTCTAATAGGCCTTTCTCCATTATCCATTTTTGATTCTTTTGCATGTCTTTTGGCCGCTGAAAAGGATGTACCACAAATGTCTGATCCTCCGGATATGAAGTTAATTACTTGTGCGTTTGCCGGAGGTGCTGGAGCCTTTTCAGGGATCCTTTCAGGATCCTGGGTCCTTTGCTTTTTTCTCCCCAACAATTCTTTTAGATGCCCCTTGCTTAGCAGGTATCCAATTTCTTTTCTTAAGGCTATGCAATCTTCAGTTAGATGCCCGAAATCCTCATGGTATGCACACCATTTGGACTTATCCTTAGTCCCGGATGGTTTATCATTCTTCCTGGGCCATCTGGCTTTTTCACCTAGGTTCTGCATTGCAAGGATCAGTTCATGATTATCAACGGAAAAACAATATTCTGAGATTGGAGGATATTCTTCATCATCCTCTTCTTGGTCAACAGCATGCACATTCTTGTTCTCGTTTCTATGGTAGGATTTGAACTTGTTGCTTTTGAAGGAGGATCCTTGCTTATCTTGTTTTGAGGATCCTACTTGTCTTTCCTGGATCCTCTTGTCGTCCTCTAGCCGGATAAACCTGAGTGCTCGAGTTCTTACTTCATCTAAATTCCTGCATGGTGTCATAACAAGATCATCATAGAATAATGAATCCTTAAGCAGTCCCATTTTGAAGGCTTCAACAGCCGTAGCCATATCCAAGTTGGGAATGTCCAAGGATTCTTTACTAAATTTAGTTATATAATCCCTTAATGATTCGTTATGATTTTGAGTTATCCTGTACAAATCACTAGTTAATTTTTCAAATTTTCTACTACAAGAGAATTGGTTATTGAATAAATTAACTAAATTGGCAAATGAAGTAATAGAGTAAGGGGGAAGACTTAGCAGCCACTTAAGAGCTGATCCAGTAAGAGTAGATCCAAATCCTTTACATAGGCATGCTTCCTTCAATTTTTCTGGGATAGGATTGATCTCCATCCTCTCCCTGTATTGTGCTATATGCTCCTCCGGATCCGTTGTGCCATCATACAACTTCATGGTAGGGATATGGAACCTTTTGGGTACCTCTGCGTCACAAATTGGTGGTGCAAAACGAGATACCTTGTGGCTTCCATCTGCAATCTCTGGGATAGGCTTGACTACCCCTGGAACACTTGAGATCATGTCCTTTAGTTTCTGTAATTCCCTGGCCATAGCATGATTGGTACCTGTATCCTGCATGAATCCAAGGTTAGTAGTAGGATAATTATTTAAAGTGTTACCTCCCATTGGGTTCAAGTTAGGGAATCCATATTGCTGGGATTCTGGAACAACGGAGGGACCAGTGGAAGCAATGGTCTGCATTGGAATGAAGTCCCCTTGATGGACATCTAGACTTCCTATTTGCAAACTTTTTAGGGATCCTGGCATCTGTAAGGATCCTGGTATCTGGGATGATCCTGAAACGAAGGAGGATCCTTGAACCTGGGATGATCCTGGAACAAAGGAGGATCCTTGAACCTGGGATGATCCTGGAACAAAGGAGGATCCTTGAACCTGGGATGATCCTGGAACAAAGTAGGATCCTGGAAACTGCTGTGTCTCCGGATAGGCTCCCGAATTCCTGAAGGATCCCATGTACTGAGGATAGGATCCTACGGGCTGAAAATGTGAGCCTGATGTCTGAGTCATTGCTGCCGAGTTGAGATGTGATCCTCTTGACTCCCCTATAATTTGCACGTCCGGGATCCCTGATGGCTGGGAAGTGATCATTGGAGTATCAAAGCTCAAGGATTTGGGCATCAGTGGAGAATGATCCTCTGCCGCTTTCTTTTGTCTTTTGAGATCTCCAATTTCCCTGAGGATCCTTTCGTTAGTTTCATCTTGCCGCTGCATACGATCCTTCATCTGCAAAATTAAAGCAAATACATCACTAGTACTGGGAATAGAAGAATTCATAGCAGAAGAAGATAGAGGTTTAGAGGAAGTGGGAGTTGATCTCTTCTCAGTATTTCTCTGAGATCCTGCCGGTGGAGGAGGCAAGGTGATCTGTGATGAAGTGACCGCAGACATCGCTGTGGACGTGTTCTTCAATGATGAAGCCATGTAACTCTCTGAAATGATTTCGAACAAAAGATTTTCTTATGAATGAAGCACCAATTGCCCCACGGTGGGCGCCAAACTGTTTTGGTCAAAAATCACACAAGGATAATGTAACCAAACTTTATGAAAATGGGGTATGATGCTTGGTTAATTATAAAAGTAAAGGATCACTTTTGTGATAAAGATGCAAAGACACGATGATTTATATGAGGAAAAAGCCCTTGATCAATGAATGATCTCTGGCATAAAAAACCTCGGGTGATGGCAACTACCGATCACCAACTTCAATATAACAAAAATATGATTACAACTTTGGATGATAACGAGCTGAGTACAAGGATCACTGAGTGTCTAAGTGTTTGAGAGTTGTGTCGTATGTTGTGTGTTTTTTTCCGAATGAAGAAGGGTGGTACTTATATGTGTGTAGGTGACCTATTTTAGGTAAAATGACTAATTATCAGCTCATTACCCCTTTAGAAATAAAGACAATCTAGCCTAAATTGCTGCCCATAAATCAAGCCTAGTTTCCATATCCTGTACAACGTCTTTCTTCGATTAAGCTCTTGCCATATTTGTGAAGACGCGTTCCTGGATCATGATGTCTAGAGCATATCCTGCTAGATGTTCCTGCAAAACAATATTGTATTGAGTGGAAGTGGCCGTTAGTATGAGGATCACCATAATTCCCCATGATCCTGATCTTGAAGTTCCGCGGAGGATCACTGTCTGCCAAAGAAACAAGGATCACTGGTTAGGATCATGTGTAAGGATCACCTATAAAAATCCAGCCCTAACAGTTTGTACAACATATTATTCAATATTGTAAATTGGGATACCTTAATTTTGAAAGCCCTAGGGTTTTCTCCTGTAGGAATCTCTCCATGTTATATGTATCTCATGATTGGGAGGATCCATGATCCTGAATGAGATTGAGTATCATCACTAGGGATGATTGCAGAATCCTTTCCTATCTCCATAGCCACATGATTCTCGATAGCAGGGGTCAGTATGTGGATAATGGGAATACTTATATCCTCCGGGATCTTCAAAGATGATCCTAGATTAGCCAATGCATCAGCTTCTGTATTTTCTTCCCTTGGTACCTGTGTCAAACTAAAGGAAACAAAAGAGAGTGCCAATTCTTTGACTATCTCCAAATATTTGGTTAGCTTTTCACCTTTAACAGCGTAGGATCCATTAAAGTGATTAGTGATTAATAATGAATCTATGTGTACCTCAAGATACCTGATCCTCATATGCTTAGCAATTTGCAAACCAGCTATCAAGGCTTCATATTCAGCCTCATTGTTAGTAGTTTGGAACTCACAAGCTATAGAGTGGGGTATTATATCCCCCTGTGGCAATTTTAGTAGTATTCCAAGCCCTGTTTCTTTGACATTAGAGGATCCATCAGTATAGAGTGTCCAAGGATCCTTAGTTTCCTCTAGCTGTTGGACTTCTAACTCGGCTTCTCTTTGCAAGTCACTACTGAAATCTGCCACAAAGTCAGCTAAGGCTTGGGATTTAATGGCTGTTCTAGGCTCATATCTTATATCATAAGCACTGAGCTTCACTGCCCACTTAGCCATCCTTCCTGACATTTCAGGTTTCCTGAGAACATTCTTGATTGGAAGATTAGTTTTAACAATAATGGTATGAGTTTCAAAATAATGTCTTAATTTAGTGGATGCCATGATTAAAGCAAGAAAAAGTTTTTCCAAATGAGAATACCTGGACTCGGCATCAAGGAAACTCTTACTTACATAGTAAACAGGATGTTGTGTACCTTCGTGATCCTTAACAAGGACAGCACTTACTGCTTTTGAGGATACCGCGAGATATAAGGATAACACATCTCCTTTTTCTGGTTTCATCAAGGCAGGAGCCGAGGACAGGTAATCCTTAAGAGCCTTGAGAGCATTTTAATGCTTTTCAGTCCAATCAAACTTCTTGTTCTTCCTCAAAATATCCTAGAAGTCCTTGCATTTCTCTGAGGATTTGGATATGAATCTGTTTAAAGCTGCAATCCTGCCTGTTAACCTTTGAACATCCTTAGCGTTGGCAGGGGACTTGATGTTCACTATAGCTTTAATTTGCTCTGGACTGGCTTCAATGCCCCTCTTTGTCACCATATATCCTAGGAATTTACCTGCTTTAACACCAAAGTGACACTTGGAAGGATTAAGTTTCATATTATATTTGTCAAGGATATTGAATGCTTCCTCCAAGTCTCTAAGGTGATCCTCAGCCTTTTTAGATTTAACCACCATGTCGTCTATATAAACTTCCATAGTGTGTCCAATCTGATCCTTGAACATCATATTTACTAGCCTTTGATAAGTTGCACCTGCATTTCTTAGTCCAAACGGCATAGCAATATAACAGTATATACCAGTTGGAGTCATAAAGGCTGTATCCTCTTGATCAGATGGTTCCATCTGAATTTGCTGAAATCCAGATGAAGCATCCATAAAAGTGAACAGTTCATGACCCGCGGTTGCATCCACCATGGAGTCATTGTGGGTAATGGGAAAGGATCCTTGGGACATGCCTTATTTAAATCGGTAAAATCGACACATACCCTCCACTTTCCGTTTTTCTTTTGAACTACAACCACATTGGCTAACATCTGGAACTTACCCCCTAATCATACCTTTAGGGCGGATTTTACTATGATGTCCTACGTGATCCTAACCATATCTCTGGCAG